>NC_086320.1:10054470-10179470 GCF_036172605.1 Pelobates fuscus | reverse complement strand
TAATGATCCCTGATACACACTGACACAGAGCAGAATAGGGACTGTTCCTCCTACATAGGGTCACTTGGCAGATATGGATTGACACCTATCCTAATGATCCCTGATACACACTGACACAGAGCAGAATAGAGACTGTTCCCCCTACATAGGGTCACTTGGCAGATATGGATTGACACCTATCCTAAGGATCCCTGATACACACTGACACAGAGCAGAATAGGGACTGTTCCTCCTACATAGGGTCACTTGGCAGATATGGATTGACACCTGTCCTCAAAACCCCTGATACAACCTGACACAGAGCAGAATAGGGACTGTTCCTCCTACATAGGGTCACTTGGCAGATATGGATTGACACCTGTCCTAATGATCCCTGATACACACTGACACAGAGCAGAATAGGGACTGTTCCTCCTACATAGGGTCACTTGGCAGATATGGATTGACACCTATCCTAATGATCCCTGATACACACTGACACAGAGCAGAATAGAGACTGTTCCCCCTACATAGGGTCACTTGGCAGATATGGATTGACACCTATCCTAATGATCCCTGATACACACTGACACAGAGCAGAATAGGGACTGTTCCTCCTACATAGGGTCACTTGGCAGATATGGATTGACACCTATCCTAATGATCCCTGATACACACTGACACAGAGCAGAATAGAGACTGTTCCCCCCTACATAGGGTCACTTGGCAGATATGGATTGACACCTGTCCTCAAAACCCCTGATACACACTGACACAGAGCAGAATAGGGACTGTTCCTCCTACATAGGGTCACTTGGCAGATATGGATTGACACCTGTCCTAATGATCCCTGATACACACTGACACAGAGCAGAATAGGGACTGTTCCCCCTACATAGGGTCACTTGGCAGATATGGATTGACACCTATCCTAATGATCCCTGATACACACTGACACAGAGCAGAATAGAGACTGTTCCCCCTACATAGGGTCACTTGGCAGATATGGATTGACACCTATCCTAATGATCCCTGATACACACTGACACAGAGCAGAATAGGGACTGTTCCCCCTACATAGGGTCACTTGGCAGATATGGATTGACACCTGTCCTCAGGGACCCTGAAACACACTGACACAGAGCAGAATAGGGACTGTTCCTCCTACATAGGGTCACTTGGCAGATATGGATTGACACCTATCCTAATGATCCCTGATACACACTGACACAGAGCAGAATAGGGACTGTTCCCCCTACATAGGGTCACTTGGCAGATATGGATTGACACCTATCCTAATGGTCCCTGATACACACTGACACAGAGCAGAATAGAGACTGTTCCCCCTACATAGGGTCACTTGGCAGATATGGATTGACACCTATCCTAATGATCCCTGATACACACTGACACAGAGCAGAATAGAGACTGTTCCCCCTACATAGGGTCACTTGGCAGATATGGATTGACACCTATCCTAATGATCCCTGATACACACTGACACAGAGCAGAATAGAGACTGTTCCCCCTACATAGGGTCACTTGGCAGATATGGATTGACACCTGTCCTAATGATCCCTGATACACACTGACACAGAGCAGAATAGGGACTGTTCCCCCTACATAGGGTCACTTGGCAGATATGGATTGACACCTATCCTAATGATCCCTGATACACACTGACACAGAGCAGAATAGGGACTGTTCCTCCTACATAGGGTCACTTGGCAGATATGGATTGACACCTGTCCTAATGATCCCTGATACACACTGACACAGAGCAGAATAGGGACTGTTCCTCCTACATAGGGTCACTTGGCAGATATGGATTGACACCTATCCTAATGATCCCTGATACACACTGACACAGAGCAGAATAGGGACTGTTCCTCCTACATAGGGTCACTTGGCAGATATGGATTGACACCTGTCCTAATGATCCCTGATACACACTGACACAGAGCAAAATAGGGACTGTTCCTCCTACATAGGGTCACTTGGCAGATATGGATTGACACCTGTCCTAATGATCCCTGATACACACTGACACAGAGCAGAATAGAGACTGTTCCTCCTACATAGGGTCACTTGGCAGATATGGATTGACACCTATCCTAATGATCCCTGATACACACTGACACAGAGCAGAATAGGGACTGTTCCTCCTACATAGGGTCACTTGGCAGATATGGATTGACACCTATCCTAATGATCCCTGATACACACTGACACAGAGCAGAATAGAGACTGTTCCTCCTACATAGGGTCACTTGGCAGATATGGATTGACACCTATCCTAATGGTCCCTGATACACACTGACACAGAGCAGAATAGAGACTGTTCCTCCTACATAGGGTCACTTGGCAGATATGGATTGACACCTGTCCTAATGATCCCTGATACACACTGACACAGAGCAGAATAGAGACTGTTCCCCCTACATAGGGTCACTTGGCAGATATGGATTGACACCTGTCCTAATGATCCCTGATACACACTGACACAGAGCAAAATAGGGACTGTTCCTCCTACATAGGGTCACTTGGCAGATATGGATTGACACCTGTCCTAATGATCCCTGATACACACTGACACAGAGCAGAATAGAGACTGTTCCTCCTACATAGGGTCACTTGGCAGATATGGATTGACACCTGTCCTAATGATCCCTGATACACACTGACACAGAGCAGAATAGAGACTGTTCCCCCTACATAGGGTCACTTGGCAGATATGGATTGACACCTGTCCTCAAAACCCCTGATACACACTGACAGAGAGCAGAATAGGGACTGTTCCCCCTACATAGGGTCACTTGGCAGATATGGATTGACAAATCCCTGACAAACAGCTACCACATGCAAGGAAGGCAGCAGGGGCGCAAATGACCCACTCCCGACGCGGGAAGGTAGTGACGACAAATAACAATACAGGACTCTTTAGAGGCCCTGTGATTGTAATCAGTCCACTTGAAATCCTTTAACTTTGATCAATTGGAGGGAAGTCTGGTGCAGAGCCACTGACCCATGCGCAGGGCCAGCCTTAGGCCTTTGGGCGCCCTGTGCAAGAAATCTTCCCGACGCGGGAAGGTAGTGACGACAAATAACAATACAGTACTCTTTAGAGGCCCTGTGATTGTAATCAGTCCACTTGAAATCCTTTAACTTTGATCAATTGGAGGGAAGTCTGGTGCAGAGCCACTGACCCATGCGCAGGGCCAGCCTTAGGCCTTTGGGCGCCCTGTGCAAGAAATCTTCCCGACGCGGGAAGGTAGTGACGACAAATAACAATACAGGACTCTTTAGAGGCCCTGTAATTGTAATCAGTCCACTTGCACCAGTGGGCCTAAAAATTAGGCATGTACACATGCCTGAAAAATTTGGTATTGTTGCAGCCGCTGCTGTAGCAGCGTCCAGAAAAATTGATGTTTGTTTCACAGGCAGAAAGTGCCCTAAAACATGGCGGCTTGAACCCTAGTTGGTGGCGGATAAGTCACGCAAGTCAAACGTCATTCAGAGCTAAAATACAGCAGCGTGTGGACAATTTTTAGCCCAAGGCAGCTCATCTCATCAGGCCTTTTTTAATCGAATGTATCGCCCAGTGTCAGTCCCTTCGGGATCCATCCCTCATTCATCTTAATAAAGGTGAGGTAATCTAGACTTTTTTGACCTAGGCGACTTCTCTTCTCAGTGACAATACCTCCTGCTGCACTGAAGGTCCTTTCTGACAGGACACTTGAAGCGGGGCAGGCCAGAAGTTCTATCGCAAATTTGGATAGCTCAGTCCACAGGTCAAGCCTGCACACCCAGTAGTCAAGTGGTTCATCGCTCCTTAGAGTGTCGATATCTGCAGTTAAGGCGAGGTAGTCTGCCACCTGTCGGTCGAGTCGCTCTCTGAGGGTGGATCCCGAAGGGCTGTGGCGATGCATAGGACTTAAAAAGGTCCGCATGTCCTCCATCAACAACACGTCTTTAAAGCGTCCTGTCCTTGCCGGCGTGGTCGTGGGAGGAGGAGGAGGAGGATGACTTCCACCTCTCCCCCTGTTAGATTCCCGTTGTGCTGTGACATCACCCTTATACGCTGTGTAAAGCATACTTTTTAATTTATTTTGCAAATGCTGCATCCTTTCCGACTTGTTGTAATTCGGTAACATTTCCGCCACTTTCTGCTTATACCGGGGGTCTAGTAGCGTGGACACCCAGTACAGGTCGTTCTCCTTCAGTCTTTTTATACGAGGGTCCCTCAACAGGCAGGACAGCATGAAAGACCCCATTTGCACAAGGTTGGATGCCGAGCTACTCATTTCCCGTTCCTCCTCCTCACTGATGTCAATGAAGGTATGTTCTTCCCCCCAGCCACGTACAACACCACGGGTACCAGATAGGTGACAACGAGCACCCTGGGATGCCTGTTGTGTTTGGTCTTGCTCCTCCTCCTCCTCCTCAAAGCTACAATCCTCCTCTGACTCCTCTTCCTCACAATCCTCTTCCAGCGTTGCCGCAGGTCCAGCAAGCGATGCTGATAAGGCTGTTTCTGGTGGTGATGGTGACCACAACTCTTCATTTTTTCCGTTGTCACACACTACTTTGCCGATATCCAGTTGCTGCGGAGTCAGCCACTTTTCCACCTGTGCGTTCAGGGCGGACAGGAGTGCTTGTCCGGTGTGACTCTCTGCTTTCAAGCAAGTCAAACCCAAGACGGCGTGACACTGCCGTATCCGGGATGTGGAATAGTACCTGGGGAGCTGGGGGGGTGCCGTTGATGTGGAGCAAGAAGCAGCGGCACAAGAGGACTCAGCCGAGGAGGTTATGGAAGAGGATGGAGTAGGAGGAGTAGAGGAGGTGGCAGCAGGACTGCCTGCAATTCGTGGCGGTGTCACCAACTCCTCTGCAATGCCACGCATTCCTTGCTTGTCAGCCGTCAGCAGGTTTACCCAATGCGCAGTGTAGGTGATATACCTGCCCTGACCATGCTTTGCAGACCAGGTATCAGTGGTCAGATGGACCCTTGCCCCAACACTGTGTGCCAGACATGCCATGACTTCCTTTTGCACAATCGAGTACAAGTTGGGGATTGCCTTTTGTGAAAAGAAATTCCGTCCGGGTACCTTCCACTGCGGTGTCCCAATAGCTACAAATTTTTTGAATGACTCAGACTCAACCAGATTGTATGGTAAAAGCTGGCGGGCTAATAGTTCGGACAAGCCAGCTGTCAGACGCTGGGCAAGGGGGTGACTTGGTGACATTGGCTTCTTACGCTCAAACATGTCCTTGACAGACACATGACTGTGGGCAGATGAGCGGGAACTGCTCAAGGCGGGAGACGGAGTGGCGGATGGTTGAGAGGGGGCAAGAAGGACAGCAGTGGTTGACGTGGCTGGAGATGCTGGACCAGGAGGAGGATGGCGGCTTAGAGTAGGCGTGCTGCTTGTACTCATGTGTTGATCCCATAGGCGTTTGTGATGTGAGATCATGTGCTTACGCAAAGCAGTTGTACCTAGGTGGGTGTTGGACCTCCCACGACTCAGTTTCCTTTGGCACAGGTTGCAAATGGCATCGCTGTTGTCAGAGGCAGACACACAAAAAAAATGCCACACTGCTGAGCTCTGCAATGACGGCATTCTGGTGGTGGACACAGCATGCGTTGATTGGCGTGCTGTCGGGCTGACCCCGGGTGCCGATGCATGCTGTCTGACTGTGCCACTAGCTCCTTGCGACGACCCCCCCCTGCTTCCAACTGGTCTCCTCCTCCTCCTCTCTGTCTCCCCATCTGAACTTTCGCCCTGTTCTTCTTCTCTTCTAGCGGGCACCCACGTGACATCCATGGACGCATCGTCATCATCAACCGCTTCGCTTGTATCTGACAATTCAGAAAAGGAAGCAGCAGCCGGTACAACATCATCATCATCACACCGTACCTCCATGTGTTTAATGCTGCCTGCCTGAGACATATCCCTGTTATCTACATCCTCTAGCAATAATGGTTGCGCATCACTCATTTCTTCAAACGGGTGTGTGAATAACTCCTCTGACATACCAAGTAAAGCGGCTGTGGTGCTAGTTTTGGTGGTGGCGGCAGGCGGGTGAGTGCTATCTGGAGAGGTGCCTGAAGCTAAGCTGAAGGAGGATGGTGCGTCAAGGTTCCGAGCGGAGGCTGTACAAGATTGGGTGTCCTGTGTTAGCCAGTCAACTATGTCCTCAGAACTTTTCAAGTTCAGGGTACGTGGCTTCTGAAAACTGGGCATTATTCTAGGGCAAAAGGGAATCACAGCACCACGACCACGACGGCCCCTGCGGGGTGGCCTGCCTCTGCCTGTCATTTTTTGGGGGATTAGTGGTACTATGCGTGCAAGCTACTGTGAGACCAGATATGATTGGCAATGTGAACTGTAACAGTTCTGCAGAGCACACACTGTAGGCCTGAGACACCCGCTTGAAGACAAGTAACTGCTATTCAATCTATAACAGTGAAAAACTAATTTTGGTTGTAAAAGCACGCTATAGAGACACAAGATATGAGTGGCAACTGTCAAAGCACACTGGCACAGGTCTGCAGAGCACACGCTGAAGTAGGCCTGACACCCAGACGCTTGCAGACAACTAACTGCTCTTCTATTACAGTGAAAAAAATTATTTATTTTAAATCTAAAGCTTAAGCTATTGTAAAAACAGATCTGAGTGGTGGCACTGGGCAAGAGGGCACAGTATCCACTGTGAAACTCACACAGAAGCTGGCAGGCAGGCAACTGCTCTTCTATTACAGTGGAAACAAAGTTTTGGTTTTAAAAGCACGCTATAGAGACACCAGATATGAGTGGCAACTGTCAAAGTACGCTGGCAGGGTTGTGCAGGGCACACGCTGAAGGGAGGCCTGACAGAGCCGCTTGAAGGACACTGACTGGCTGCTATTAGCTTACACTGGAAACCTTTTTTCTTTGTAAAAGCACGCTAAAGAGACACCAGATATGATTGGCAACTGTCAAAGTACGCTGGCAGGGTTGTGCAGGGCACACGCTGAAGGAAGGCCTGACAGAGCCGCTTGAAGGACACTGACTGGCTGCTATTAGCTTACACTGGAAACCTTTTTTCTTTGTAAAAGCACGCTAAAGAGACACCAGATATGATTGGCAACTGTCAAAGCACGCTGGCAGTGTTGTGCAGGGCACACGCTGAAGGAAGGCCTGACAGAGCCGCTTGAAGGACACTGACTGGCTGCTATTAGCTTACACTGGAAACATTTTTTCTTTGTAAAAGCACGCTAAAGAGACACCAGATATGATTGGCAACTGTCAAAGCACGCTGGCAGGGTTGTGCAGGGCACACGCTGAAGGAAGGCCTGACAAAGCCGCTTGAAGGACACTGACTGGCTGCTATTAGCTTACACTGGAAACCTTTTTTCTTTGTAAAAGCACGCTAAAGAGACACCAGATATGATTGGCAACTGTCAAAGCACGCTGGCAGTGTTGTGCAGGGCACACGCTGATGGAAGGCCTGACAGAGCCGCTTGAAGGACACTGACTGGCTGCTATAAGCTTACACTGGAAACCTTTTTTCTTTGTAAAAGCACGCTAAAGAGACACCAGATATGATTGGCAACTGTCAAAGCACGCTGGCAGGGTTGTGCAGGGCACACGCTGAAGGAAGGCCTGACAGAGCCGCTTGAAAGACACTGACTGGCTGCTATTAGCTTACACTGGAAACCTTTTTTCTTTGTAAAAGCACACTATAGAGACACCAGATATGATTGGCAACTGTCAAAGTACGCTGGCAGGGTTGTGCAGGGCACACGCTGAAGGAAGGCCTGACAGAGCCGCTTGAAGGACACTGACTGGCTGCTATTAGCTTACACTGGAAACATTTTTTCTTTGTAAAAGCACGCTAAAGAGACACCAGATATGATTGGCAACTGTCAAAGCACGCTGGCAGGGTTGTGCAGGGCACACGCTGAAGGAAGGCCTGACAGAGCCGCTTGAAGGATACTGACTGGCTGCTATTAGCTTACACTGGAAACCTTTTTTCTTTGTAAAAGCACGCTAAAGAGACACCAGATATGATTGGCAACTGTCAAAGCACGCTGGCAGGGTTGTGCAGGGCACACGCTGATGGAAGGCCTGACAGAGCCGCTTGAAGGACACTGACTGGCTGCTATTAGCTTACACTGGAAACCTTTTTTCTTTGTAAAAGCACGCTAAAGAGACACCAGATATGATTGGCAACTGTCAAAGCACGCTGGCAGGGTTGTGCAGGGCACACGCTGATGGAAGGCCTGACAGAGCCGCTTGAAGGACACTGACTGGCTGCTATTAGCTTACACTGGAAACCTTTTTTCTTTGTAAAAGCACGCTAAAGAGACACCAGATATGATTGGCAACTGTCAAAGCACGCTGGCAGGGTTGTGCAGGGCACACGCTGATGGAAGGCCTGACAGAGCCGCTTGAAGGACACTGACTGGCTGCTATTAGCTTACACTGGAAACCTTTTTTCTTTGTAAAAGCACGCTAAAGAGACACCAGATATGATTGGCAACTGTCAAAGCACGCTGGCAGGGTTGTGCAGGGCACACGCTGATGGAAGGCCTGACAGAGCCGCTTGAAGGACACTGACTGGCTGCTATTAGCTTACACTGGAAACCTTTTTTCTTTGTAAAAGCATGCTAAAGAGACACCAGATATGATTTTCAACTGTCAAAGCACGCTGGCATGGTTGTGCAGGGCACACGCTGATGGAAGGCCTGACAGAGCCGCTTGAAGGACACTGACTGGCTGCTATTAGCTTACACTGGAAACCTTTTTTCTTTGTAAAAGCACGCTAAAGAGACACCAGATATGATTGGCAACTGTCAAAGCACGCTGGCAGGGTTGTGCAGGGCACACGCTGAAGGAAGGCCTGACAGAGCCGCTTGAAGGACACTGACTGGCTGCTATTAGCTTACACTGGAAACCTTTTTTCTTTGTAAAAGCACGCTAAAGAGACACCAGATATGATTGGCAACTGTCAAAGCACGCTGGCAGGGTTGTGCAGGGCACACGTTGATGGGAGGCCTGACAGAGCCGCTTGAAGGACACTGACTGGCTGCTATTAGCTTACACTGGAAACCTTTTTTCTTTGTAATAGCACGCTAGAGAGAAACCAGATATGATTGGCAACTGTCAAAGCATTCTGGCAGGGTTGTGCAGGGCACACGCTGAAGGAAGGCCTGACAGAGCCGCTTGAAGGACACTGACTGGCTGCTATTAGCTTACACTGGAAACCTTTTTTCTTTGTAAAAGCACGCTATAGAGACACCAGATATGATTGGCAACTGTCAAAGTACGCTGGCAGGGTTGTGCAGGGCACACGCTGAAGGAAGGCCTGACAGAGCCGCTTGAAGGACACTGACTGGCTGCTATTAGCTTACACTGGAAACCTTTTTTCTTTGTAAAAGCACGCTATAGAGACACCAGATATGATTGGCAACTGTCAAAGTACGCTGGCAGGGTTGTGCAGGGCACACGCTGAAGGAAGGCCTGACAGAGCCGCTTGAAGGACACTGACTGGCTGCTATTAGCTTACACTGGAAACCTTTTTTCTTTGTAAAAGCACGCTATAGAGACACCAGATATGATTGGCAACTGTCAAAGTACGCTGGCAGGGTTGTGCAGGGCACACGCTGAAGGAAGGCCTGACAGAGCCGCTTGAAGGACACTGACTGGCTGCTATTAGCTTACACTGGAAACCTTTTTTCTTTGTAAAAGCACGCTAAAGAGACACCAGATATGATTGGCAACTGTCAAAGCACGCTGGCAGGGTTGTGCAGGGCACACGCTGATGGAAGGCCTGACAGAGCCGCTGTAAGGACACTGACTGGCTGCTATTAGCTTACACTGGAAACCTTTTGTCTTTGTAAAAGCACGCTAAAGAGACACCAGATATGATTGGCAACTGTCAAAGCACGCTGGCAGGGTTGTGCAGGGCACACGCTGAAGGAAGGCCTGACAGAGCCGCTTGAAGGACACTGACTGGCTGCTATTAGCTTACACTGGAAACCTTTTTTCTTTGTAAAAGCACGCTAAAGAGACACCAGATATGATAGGCAACTGTCAAAGCACGCTGGCAGGGTTGTGCAGGGCACACGCTGAAGGAAGGCCTGACAGAGCCGCTTGAAGGACACTGACTGGCTGCTATTAGCTTACACTGGAAACATTTTTTCTTTGTAAAAGCACGCTAAAGAGACACCAGATATGATTGGCAACTGTCAAAGCACGCTGGCAGGGTTGTGCAGGGCACACGCCGATGGAAGGCCTGACAGAGCAGCTTGAAGGACACTGACTGGCTGCTATTAGCTTACACTGGAAACCTTTTTTCTTTGTAAAAGCACGCTAAAGAGACACCAGATATGATTGGCAACTGTCAAAGCACGCTGGCAGGGTTGTGCAGGGCACACGCTGATGGAAGGCCTGACAGAGCCGCTTGAAGGACACTGACTGGCTGCTATTAGCTTACACTGGAAACCTTTTTTCTTTGTAAAAGCACGCTAAAGAGACACCAGATATGATTGGCAACTGTCAAAGCACGCTGGCAGGGTTGTGCAGGGCACACGCTGATGGAAGGCCTGACAGAGCCGCTTGAAGGACACTGACTGGCTGCTATTAGCTTACACTGGAAACCTTTTTTCTTTGTAAAAGCACGCTAAAGAGACACCAGATATGATTGGCAACTGTCAAAGCACGCTGGCAGGGTTGTGCAGTTCACACGCTGATGGAAGGCCTGACAGAGCCGCTTGAAGGACACTGACTGGCTGCTATTAGCTTACACTGGAAACCTTTTTTCTTTGTAAAAGCACGCTAAAGAGACACCAGATATGATTGGCAACTGTCAAAGCACGCTGGCAGGGTTGTGCAGGGCACACGTTGATGGAAGGCCTGACAGAGCCGCTTGAAGGACACTGACTGGCTGCTATTAGCTTACACTGGAAACCTTTTTTCTTTGTAAAAGCACGCTAAAGAGACACCAGATATGATTGGCAACTGTCAAAGCACGCTGGCAGTGTTGTGCAGGGCACACGCTGAAGGAAGGCCTGAGAGAGCCGCTTGAAGGACACTGACTGGCTGCTATTAGCTTACACTGGAAACCTTTTTTCTTTGTAAAAGCACGCTATAGAGACACCAGATATGATTGGCAACTGTCAAAGTACGCTGGCAGGGTTGTGCAGGGCACACGCTGAAGGAAGGCCTGACAGAGCCGCTTGAAGGACACTGACTGGCTGCTATTAGCTTACACTGGAAACCTTTTTTCTTTGTAAAAGCACGCTAAAGAGACACCAGATATGATTGGCAACTGTCAAAGCACGCTGGCAGGGTTGTGCAGGGCACACGCTGAAGGAAGGCCTGACAGAGCCGCTTGAAGGACACTGACTGGCTGCTATTAGCTTACACTGGAAACCTTTTTTTCTTTGTAAAAGCACGCTAAAGAGACACCAGATATGATTGGCAACTGTCAAAGCACGCTGGCAGGGTTGTGCAGGGCACACGCTGATGGAAGGCCTGACAGAGCCGCTTGAAGGACACTGACTGGCTGCTATTAGCTTACACTGGAAACCTTTTTTCTTTGTAAAAGCACGCTAAAGAGACACCAGATATGATTGGCAACTGTCAAAGCACGCTGGCAGGGTTGTGCAGGGCACACGCTGATGGAAGGCCTGACAGAGCCGCTTGAAGGACACTGACTGGCTGCTATTAGCTTACACTGGAAACCTTTTTTCTTTGTAAAAGCACGCTAAAGAGACACCAGATATGATTGGCAACTGTCAAAGCACGCTGGCAGGGTTGTGCAGGGCACACGCTGAAGGAAGGCCTGACAGAGCCGCTTGAAGGACACTGACTGGCTGCTATTAGCTTACACTGGAAACCTTTTTTCTTTGTAAAAGCACGCTATAGAGACACCAGATATGATTGGCAACTGTCAAAGTACGCTGGCAGGGTTGTGCAGGGCACACGCTGAAGGAAGGCCTGACAGAGCCGCTTGAAGGACACTGACTGACTGCTATTAGCTTACACTGGAAACCTTTTTTCTTTGTAAAAGCACGCTAAAGAGACACCAGATATGATTGGCAACTGTCAAAGCACGCTGGCAGGGTTGTGCAGGGCACACGCTGATGGAAGGCCTGACAGAGCCGCTTGAAGGACACTGACTGGCTGCTATTAGCTTACACTGGAAACCTTTTTTCTTTGTAAAAGCACGCTAAAGAGACAACAGATATGATTGGCAACTGTCAAAGCACGCTGGCAGGGTTGTGCAGGGCACACGCTGATGGAAGGCCTGACAGAGCCGCTTGAAGGACACTGACTGGCTGCTATTAGCTTACACTGGAAACCTTTTTTCTTTGTAAAAGCACGCTAAAGAGACACCAGATATGATTGGCAACTGTCAAAGCACGCTGGCAGGGTTGTGCAGGGCACACGCTGAAGGAAGGCCTGACAGAGCCGCTTGAAGGACACTGACTGGCTGCTATTAGCTTACACTGGAAACCTTTTTTCTTTGTAAAAGCACGCTAAAGAGACACCAGGTATGATTGGCAACTGTCAAAGCACGCTGGCAGGGTTGTGCAGGGCACACGCTGATGGAAGGCCTGACAGAGCCGCTTGAAGGACACTGACTGGCTGCTATTAGCTTACACTGGAAACCTTTTTTCTTTGTAAAAGCACGCTAAAGAGACACCAGGTATGATTGGCAACTGTCAAAGCACGCTGGCAGGGTTGTGCAGGGCACACGCTGATGGAAGGCCTGACAGAGCCGCTTGAAGGACACTGACTGGCTGCTATTAGCTTACACTGGAAACCTTTTTTCTTTGTAAAAGCACGCTAAAGAGACACCAGATATGATTGGCAACTGTCAAAGCACGCTGGCAGGGTTGTGCAGGGCACACGCTGATGGAAGGCCTGACAGAGCCGCTTGAAGGACACTGACTGGCTGCTATTAGCTTACACTGGAAACCTTTTTTCTTTGTAAAAGCACGCTAAAGAGACACCAGATATGATTGGCAACTGTCAAAGCACGCTGGCAGGGTTGTGCAGGGCACACGCTGAAGGAAGGCCTGACAGAGCCGCTTGAAGGACACTGACTGGCTGCTATTAGCTTACACTGGAAACCTTTTTTCTTTGTAAAAGCACGCTATAGAGACACCAGATATGATTGGCAACTGTCAAAGTACGCTGGCAGGGTTGTGCAGGGCACACGCTGAAGGAAGGCCTGACAGAGCCGCTTGAAGGACACTGACTGACTGCTATTAGCTTACACTGGAAACCTTTTTTCTTTGTAAAAGCACGCTAAAGAGACACCAGATATGATTGGCAACTGTCAAAGCACGCTGGCAGGGTTGTGCAGGGCACACGCTGATGGAAGGCCTGACAGAGCCGCTTGAAGGACACTGACTGGCTGCTATTAGCTTACACTGGAAACCTTTTTTCTTTGTAAAAGCACGCTAAAGAGACAACAGATATGATTGGCAACTGTCAAAGCACGCTGGCAGGGTTGTGCAGGGCACACGCTGATGGAAGGCCTGACAGAGCCGCTTGAAGGACACTGACTGGCTGCTATTAGCTTACACTGGAAACCTTTTTTCTTTGTAAAAGCACGCTAAAGAGACACCAGATATGATTGGCAACTGTCAAAGCACGCTGGCAGGGTTGTGCAGGGCACACGCTGAAGGAAGGCCTGACAGAGCCGCTTGAAGGACACTGACTGGCTGCTATTAGCTTACACTGGAAACCTTTTTTCTTTGTAAAAGCACGCTAAAGAGACACCAGGTATGATTGGCAACTGTCAAAGCACGCTGGCAGGGTTGTGCAGGGCACACGCTGATGGAAGGCCTGACAGAGCCGCTTGAAGGACACTGACTGGCTGCTATTAGCTTACACTGGAAACCTTTTTTCTTTGTAAAAGCACGCTAAAGAGACACCAGATATGATTGGCAACTGTCAAAGCACGCTGGCAGGGTTGTGCAGGGCACACGCTGATGGAAGGCCTGACAGAGCCGCTTGAAGGACACTGACTGGCTGCTATTAGCTTACACTGGAAACCTTTTTTCTTTGTAAAAGCACGCTAAAGAGACACCAGATATGATTGGCAACTGTCAAAGCACGCTGGCAGGGTTGTGCAGGGCACACGCTGATGGAAGGCCTGACAGAGCCGCTTGAAGGACACTGACTGGCTGCTATTAGCTTACACTGGAAACCTTTTTTCTTTGTAAAAGCACGCTAAAGAGACACCAGATATGATTGGCAACTGTCAAAGCACGCTGGCAGGGTTGTGCAGGGCACACGCTGATGGAAGGCCTGACAGAGCCGCTTGAAGGACACTGACTGGCTGCTATTAGCTTACACTGGAAACCTTTTTTCTTTGTAAAAGCACGCTAAAGAGACACCAGATATGATTGGCAACTGTCAAAGCACGCTGGCAGGGTTGTGCAGGGCACACGCCGATGGAAGGCCTGACAGAGCCGCTTGAAGGACACTGACTGGCTGCTATTAGCTTACACTGGAAACCTTTTTTCTTTGTAAAAGCACGCTAAAGAGACACCAGATATGATTGGCAACTGTCAAAGCACGCTGGCAGGGTTGTGCAGGGCACACGCTGATGGAAGGCCTGACAGAGCCGCTTGAAGGACACTGACTGGCTGCTATTAGCTTACACTGGAAACCTTTTTTCTTTGTAAAAGCACGCTATAGAGACACCAGATATGATTGGCAACTGTCAAAGCACGCTTGCAGGGTTGTGCAGGGCACACGCTGATGGAAGGCCTGACAGAGCCGCTTGAAGGACACTGACTGGCTGCTATTAGCTTACACTGGAAACCTTTTTTCTTTGTAAAAGCACGCTAAAGAGACACCAGATATGATTGGCAACTGTCAAAGCACGCTGGCAGGGTTGTGAAGGGCACACGCTGAAGGAAGGCCTGACAGAGCCCCTTGAAGGACACTGACTGGCTGCTATTAGCTTACACTGGAAACCTTTTTTCTTTGTAAAAGCACGCTAAAGAGACACCAGATATGATTGGCAACTGTCAAAGCACGCTGGCAGGGTTGTGCAGTTCACACGCTGATGGAAGGCCTGACAGAGCCGCTTGAAGGACACTGACTGGCTGCTATTAGCTTACACTGGAAACCTTTTTTCTTTGTAAAAGCACGCTAAAGAGACACCAGATATGATTGGCAACTGTCAAAGCACGCTGGCAGGGTTGTGCAGGGCACACGTTGATGGAAGGCCTGACAGAGCCGCTTGAAGGACACTGACTGGCTGCTATTAGCTTACACTGGAAACCTTTTTTCTTTGTAAAAGCACGCTAAAGAGACACCAGATATGATTGGCAAAGGTCAAAGCACGCTGGCAGTGTTGTGCAGGGCACACGCTGAAGGAAGGCCTGAGAGAGCCGCTTGAAGGACACTGACTGGCTGCTATTAGCTTACACTGGAAACCTTTTTTCTTTGTAAAAGCACGCTAAAGAGACACCAGATATGATTGGCAAAGGTCAAAGCACGCTGGCAGTGTTGTGCAGGGCACACGCTGAAGGAAGGCCTGAGAGAGCCGCTTGAAGGACACTGACTGGCTGCTATTAGCTTACACTGGAAACCTTTTTTCTTTGTAAAAGCACGCTATAGAGACACCAGATATGATTGGCAACTGTCAAAGTACGCTGGCAGGGTTGTGCAGGGCACACGCTGAAGGAAGGCCTGACAGAGCCGCTTGAAGGACACTGACTGGCTGCTATTAGCTTACACTGGAAACATTTTTTCTTTGTAAAAGCACGCTAAAGAGACACCAGATATGATTGGCAACTGTCAAAGCACGCTGGCAGGGTTGTGCAGGGCACACGCTGAAGGAAGGCCTGACAGAGCCGCTTGAAGGACACTGACTGGCTGCTATTAGCTTACACTGGAAACCTTTTTTTCTTTGTAAAAGCACGCTAAAGAGACACCAGATATGATTGGCAACTGTCAAAGCACGCTGGCAGGGTTGTGCAGGGCACACGCTGATGGAAGGCCTGACAGAGCCGCTTGAAGGACACTGACTGGCTGCTATTAGCTTACACTGGAAACCTTTTTTCTTTGTAAAAGCACGCTAAAGAGACACCAGATATGATTGGCAACTGTCAAAGCACGCTGGCAGGGTTGTGCAGGGCACACGCTGATGGAAGGCCTGACAGAGCCGCTTGAAGGACACTGACTGGCTGCTATTAGCTTACACTGGAAACCTTTTTTCTTTGTAAAAGCACGCTAAAGAGACACCAGATATGATTGGCAACTGTCAAAGCACGCTGGCAGGGTTGTGCAGGGCACACGCTGATGGAAGGCCTGACAGAGCCGCTTGAAGGACACTGACTGGCTGCTATTAGCTTACACTGGAAACCTTTTTTCTTTGTAAAAGCACGCTAAAGAGACACCAGATATGATTGGCAACTGTCAAAGCACGCTGGCAGGGTTGTGCAGGGCACACGCTGATGGAAGGCCTGACAGAGCCGCTTGAAGGACACTGACTGGCTGCTATTAGCTTACACTGGAAACCTTTTTTCTTTGTAAAAGCACGCTAAAGAGACACCAGATATGATTGGCAACTGTCAAAGCACGCTGGCAGTGTTGTGCAGGGCACACGCTGAAGGAAGGCCTGACAGAGCCGCTTGAAGGACACTGACTGGCTGCTATTAGCTTACACTGGAAACCTTTTTTCTTTGTAAAAGCACGCTATAGAGACACCAGATATGATTGGCAACTGTCAAAGCACGCTGGCAGGGTTGTGCAGGGCACACGCTGAAGGAAGGCCTGACAGAGCCGCTTGAAGGACACTGACTGGCTGCTATTAGCTTACACTGGAAACCTTTTTTCTTTGTAAAAGCACGCTAAAGAGACACCAGATATGATTGGCAACTGTCAAAGCACGCTGGCAGGGTTGTGCAGGGCACACGCTGAAGGAAGGCCTGACAGAGCCGCTTGAAGGACACTGACTGGCTGCTATTAGCTTACACTGGAAACATTTTTTATTTGTAAAAGCACGCTAAAGAGACACCAGATATGATTGGCAACTGTCAAAGCACGCTGGCAGTGTTGTGCAGGGCACACGCTGAAGGAAGGCCTGACAGAGCCGCTTGAGGGACACTGACTGGCTGCTATTAGCTTACACTGGAAACCTTTTTTCTTTGTAAAAGCACGCTAAAGAGACAGCAGATATGATTGACAACTGTCAAAGCACGCTGACAGGGTTGTGCAGGGCACACGCTGAAGTAGGCCTGACACCCAGATGCTTGCAGACAACTAACTGCTCTTCTATTACAGTGAAAATTTTTTATTTATTTTAAATCTAAAGCTTAACCGATTGTTAAAACAGATATGAGTGGTGGCACTGACTGTGCAAATGGGCAAGGCATCCAACCTCACACAGAAGCTGGCAGGCAGGCAACTGCTCTTCTATTACAGTGAAAAAAAAATATTTATTTTAAATGTAAAGCTTAACCGATTGTTAAAACAGATATGAGTGGTGGCACTGGGCAAGTGGGCACAGTATATGCTGTGAGCCTGACACACAGGCTGGCAGGCAGGCACCTGCAATTACATTACACAGGAAAAAAAAAAAAAAAAAGCAGCCTGATGTTCTAGCCCTAAAAAGGGCTTTTTGGGGTGCTGTCCTTACAGCAGAGATCAGATGAGTCCTTCAGGATTGTAGTGGACACTGAATACCCTAGCCTAGCTATCAATTTCCCTATGTAATCAGCAGCAGCTAAACTTTCCCTCCTCTCACTAAGCATGCAGCTTCAGAATGAATCGAAAATGGATGCTGGGAGGGAGGTTGGAGGGTGTGGAAGGGAGGGAGTGCTGCTGATTGGCTGGAATGTGTCTGCTGACCGAGAGGCACAGGGTCAAAGTTTGCCCAATGATGACGAATAGGGGGCGGATCGAACTGCGCATGTGTCCGCCAGCCGCGGCGAACAAGCTAATTTCGCCGGGAACTGTCCGCCGGCGGACAGTTCGGTACATCACTATTCTGCGTATTTTATTTTGCATCGAAAAAGTTTCCAACAGCTTATCCTCCCTATCCCTACTGTATTTTTTATTTTTTGTTTCTGCAATTTTTTCATCTAGCTTCTTAATATTAGTCTGAAGGATATCCTCCCTCTCTTTGAACTCTCTGGTTTCAAATTCTGGGGGGGGATTAGTATCTAGATCAATTAGCTCAGACTCCAATTTATTCTGCATATCTTTTGAATGTTTAATGATAAGCTGAATTAATTGGAATGAGCAATTTATGAGAATTTCATCCCACTCTAGACACCTCCCTGGACTGACAAGGAAGGGGGGACATGACTGCGGCTAGGATAAGGAGTCTTAAAGGAAGAGCAGATGGGAGGGGGATATATGGATACATAGTTGCTAAGATGGAAGACAGTTATAAGGACAGTGAGGGGAGGGGACTTACCAGTCAGCTCTTGGAAGTGCAGGGATCCTGACTTTCCCGCCCTCCCGCCCTTAGGACATTTGGTTATTGAAGGAATGTGGGTTTTGTTTCTGGTGCTTGTTGTTGGTTGTCTTTTCTTGTTTTGTCACAGCATGCGGGAGTCCTGGCCAGCGCAGGCAGAAGTGATGGAGTTGCCGAGGAGGCTTGGGGAGTCGCAGCCTGTTGGGAGCTGATGGCGGAGGCAGGCTGCTCATGGACTCATGGTTTGTGGGGATAGACCTGTCTGTTGGGCAATCACCCCAACAGCTGACAGTATTTATGTTGCTGGCATGGAAAAATTAAATAAAGCTGTGGCCGATGCCCTTACCCAACTTTATACGGTCTCTGTGTGTCATTGGGAAAGGGGGGCACCGGGTGGGTGGTACAGTCATCTAGACAGCAGTCATGTAGGAAGAGATTGTCTTCCAATCCAAATGCTAGAGTTTTATCTATCCTTAAGCCCCTAGGGACAAGGCCTTCTTTAAGATAATTCTCCAATTAAGCTACCTCCCACCATTTTTTGGTTTCGGCAGCTAATAGCTTTTCCTTCTTTTTTAAAAAAAATCATCTAGCCCTTTAAAAGGTTGTGGTTTCTCCCACTCCTGAAACATGGCCTCAAATTTCTTTCTTCGATTGGTTTGTAAATTCGATAGAAAGTTAACATTAGTGGCCATATTTTAACACTTGACAGTAGGTATATGTGTAAGAAAAAAACAGGGTAAAAAACAAACGGTACAATGCAATATAAACACTACTATAGACAATGATTGTAGTGCACTATATATACACAAATACTTAGCTTGATTGCTACAATGCAGCCTCCCAAGATCGTTACCCAGAGAAGACGACCTTTTCATATAATCACAAACACTACAACAAACTGCGGGATACGGCTGAGAGTAATTCTAAAAGGAACATACAAAATATATAGACATAGTGAAGTACAGTTTAACACATCTCATGCGCTGTATAAGAATGCACTCACAAGATAACGGAGAATAAATCGCTCATAGGGTGCCTCCCCCAGTCAATATGGGGGGCTGATGATCCCTTGATTCCTCGTTGGATTTCTTAATAATACTCAGGACTTCCGATGGGTAGTAGTGGAAAAAAGATGCTTTTATTGATAAAAGGTGAATAATCACCATCAATAAAATATATTAAAATAAATGAAACAACGGTATGGTCCTCCGCGTTTCGTTCTATAAAGAACTTCCTCAGGGACCATGTATAAAAATAAAACAATAATAATTTTTTTTGTCAATCAAATTTTTTTATTGAAAAGTAAAGAATTGTTACATGCAAAAGTACAATACATTTTGTATAGGAGTGACTGGACATAATAGCGTTTTCATTGTAAATGTTAAGTTTCTGCTTGTTTGTCCTTGTTCAGGTTAATCCTCTTACGTATGTAATATCGTTTAAACTAGGTGATACAATAGATAGTGTATGCTCCTCGTCAGGGCCGGACTGGGAAAAAAATTCGGCCCGGGCATTTTTCAATCACAGCGGCCCCCTGAGAAGGGGGCGGGGCCAGAAAGGGTGTGTTTTGTCATCATTAATGACAAGCACACCCCCTTTCAAAGTTAGCATGTTAGTTCAATGCACAGAGCCCCGCTGAAGAGCTCTAGCATTAGAAAAAAGCCCTGTATTTGGTCTGCGCAGCGCAAGCAATTTAATAACATGCTTGCGCTGTGTTTGCTTTTCACTTGTCTCTGGTGTCTCAGTAAGTGGGATACCAGAGGACAAAAGGGCCAGGAAAGCGTATCATGCTAGGGGCTGTAGAGAGTGTGTGTATAGGGGGCATAGTGTGTATTGGGGATGTAGCGAGTGTGTGTAAGGGTTGTAGAGAGTGTGTGTTTAGAGAATGTAGCATGTGTTTGTTAACAAGGAATGTAGTGTGTGCATAGGGGATCCAGAGTTTGTATGACAGGAATGTAGTGTGTGTAGGTGGTGCAGTGTGTGTGTGTGTATGTAGGGGATCTAGTGTGTAAAGGACCCAGAGTGTGTATAGGAGATTGTGTGTGTGTGTGTGTGTGTGTGTGTGTGTAGAGGATTTAGAGTGTGTATAGGGATCTACTGTGTGTATGTGTGTGTAGATTAGATGATCCAGAGTTGGGTAAGGGATCTAGCGTGGAGCGTAATGTGTGTAGTGGTGCAGTGTGAGGGGTGCTATAGTGTGTGTGTGTGTGTGTGTGTGTATGTATATATATATATATATATATATATATATATATATATGACATAGCAGAAATGACCGCACTCCAAGGACATGATAGAGATTTTCAAATAAAATGTAACCTTTAATCAATCCATTTAATAAAAGTGAAATTTTATTTAAAAATCTCTATAAAGTCCTTGGAGTGCGGTCATTTCTGCTATGTCTACATGATCCTTGCCAGGCCAGCACCGGGCACCACAGTATTACACCAGGAGTGCAATATATATATCTCCAAATAGGGGGGGGGGGGTGTTGTGTGCAGCATGTGTGTGTGAGGGGTGCAGCATGTTGGGTGTGCTGTGTGCAGCATGTGTGTGTGAGGGGTGCAGTGTGTTGGGTGTGCTGTGTGCAGCGTGTGTGTGTGAGGGGTGCAGTGTGTTGGGTGTGCTGTGTGCAGTGTGTGTGTGTGTGTGTGTGTGTGAAAGGTGCAGCATGTGTGTGTGAGGGGTGCAGTGTTTTGTGTGTGAAGGGTGCAGCATGTGTGTGTGAGGGGTGCAGTGTTTTGTGTGTGAAGGGTGCAGCATGTGTGTGTGAGGGGTGCAGTGTTTTGTGTGTTAGGGGTGCAGCATGTGTGTGAGGGTGTTCTTACCATCACATTCTTTGTGTCTAATTATCTTTGTTAATTCACTGAGGGTTATTTTATATGATATATATATATATGTGTGTGTGTGTGTCTGAGGGTGCTGTGTGTTTGAGCGCGCTGTGTGTGGGTAAGTGTGCTGTGTGAGGGTGCTGTGTGTTTGTCTAAAGGTGCTGTGTTTGTGAGTGTGCTGTCTGTTTGAGCGTGCTGTGTGTTTGAGCATGCTGTGTGTGTGTGAGGGTGCTGTGTGGGTAAGTGTGCTGTTAGTGTGAGTGTGCTGTGTTTGAGGGTGATGTGTGTGTCTGAGGGTGCTGTTAGTGTACTGTGTAAGTGTCTAACGGTGCTGTGTGTGTCTAATGGTGCTGTGTGTGTCTGAGGGTTGCTGTGTGGATGAGTGTGCTGTGTGTGTGTGTGTGTGAATATGTCTGGAGGGATTGTGTGTGTGTGGGGGTGGGGGGCAAGGTGTAAAAGTATGATTCTTTTTTTTATTATTATTATGATTAAATAAATGTGTGATAAAAAAAGATTTTTAGAAATAGGGGATAAAAAAAAAAATGCAAATAATTAACTTCATCCCCCCCCCCTCCCCCTCCCCCCTCCCTTCTTACCTTTAGCTTGGGAGGGGAGGGAGCCGTGCGTCCATGGAGGAGTCCCTGGTGGTGCGTTCCCATGCTGCTGTCCCTGGTGGTCCTAGTGGAGTGAACTCTACCCTGCAGTTCCTGGGGTAGAGTTCACTCTCGCGAGATCTGAACATTGCCGCGTTACCGCGGCAACGCTCCGACCTCGCGAGAGGAACCCGGCGGAGCTACAGAGTAGATTTCCGCCGGTCCTCTCCTCCCTCCCCAGCCGGCATAGCAATGTTATAGTGCCTCTGGGCCGGTGAGGGAGATCTTTGATCTCCCCACCGGCCCATGGAGGCACACAGCGGGGCCGGCGCTCGGATAGCGCAGGGGCTGGCAGGGGAGATCCTGTGATCTCCCCTGCCGGCCTCAGCCCCTGGCCATCGCGGCCCACCGGGCATTTGCCCGGTATGCCCGATGGCCAGTCCGGGCCTGCTCCTCGTACCTAAGAGAATCATCTGGGTTAGATCTGACGTCGGGCATGTGTTCCCGATTAGTGTGAGGACCCCTGGAGTTATGAGATTGGGCCTGTGACAGACCCATCCGTCTGGACTAAACATACTGTGTTCGTCTGTTTTGCCATTTTGCCTGTATTCCCCATTCGTATGCCCGGATTAGGGGAATACATTTGTTTGCCGATCGCAACTACCGATCGGACGGCCACCCAGGAGAGAAGTGTGCTGCTCGTTAACCTATTGATCCCAATTAGAACGTTGAGGTTAACCGCAGCCACTTCTCAAATTAAGACCGAAGAAAGGGTGGTCGTCGTTCGTATGTCGACCACGAGGTGGCGGCCATTTTGACTGTGCGAAAGCCCAGCGGTGTTCGACGGTTATTCCATGGAACCCAAAACGGACACTTAATCAACCGAACACCGCTGTGGCCATCAACCTTCCCTTCTCCATCGCCCGGGATATATACGAACGCCGGCCGTTCGGGAATGTTGGCAACACGAATAGACTTGAACTCAGATAGCCGTCCCATGGAGTCAATCGCATACCGAAAGACTATAACAGACTTTGACTCCATGGCGATTGAACTATACGTATGGGATCTGAGCGCTATTCGTCAATAATATACGATCCAGGCTATCTGGGGATGGGTTATGCGAATACAAAATGTTCGGCAGTTGTAAAGTCATGGATTTTAATGTCTTTTATAACCTGAAGTTAAAATGGCGATGTGCCTCTGCTCGAGGAGATCATTTAATTAAATCCCAATTATCTCCTGAGCAGAGGGAAGGAAACTGTGATGCATGCTGGGAATACTGGGGGGATGTATGTTTGAAATGTCCCCATGTCCTTCTATTATTTCAGTCTTCCATTTGGTCCCCTAGGGGAGTGTCCACCAAGTGGGAGACCTGCATAAATACGGGCAGGTAGCCCACAGTAAAGCCAGTTCATGTTTTACCCTCATAATGGAGCTTGGTCTCGTTATTGGGGGGGGATTTTATTACCAGCTACTAGAGACTGCTTATGGGGATTATATGCCGCTTAGGTCCTATTGCAGTTCGGCTGTAAGTGGCGATTCGTACGACTGGAGCTCAGAAGGTAGAAAGCCGTACCGGTACCGTTCGAGAGTTTGGAGGATTCCCTAACTAGCGGTTCGCATGGTAATGTTACACACGCTACCGACTACAGTATTGTGACCGGGGAATATCTACTAAACGGCGGTTGGGACATTTATTACGGCAGGTACTGTAACAGGGCCTCTGGGGTATTTGAGGTATGGATACCCCCCTGTATCGGGATGACAGCGCACCCATCTCAAAAAAAGTGTATGTGACTGTGTGTTTCCTATCCTTCCTCCCCCACCCAGCATCCTCCACATCTGTCGTTATTGTCCAGGCTGTGCAAGTGAGGTTATGCGGGTAAGCCACAATGTGTGGTGAACCGTGCGTCTTTGTCTTATGGTGTCTTGTAGGTATTGTGTTAAACTTGTAATTTAGTTTATCATCCTCAGTGTTTATCCATGTCGTGAGTGTTCATGTACCCATTGTTGCCTGATCTAAGCCCCTATTGTGACCATTCAACCCTTGTCTGTCTGGTGCCCTTACGCGCACCGTCGCCTTTCTGGGCTGAGTGAATTCCTTTTTCGGTCCATGTGCCCCTGGTCCTGTTCCCCACCCCTCCCTTGCCTTAGTACCCTTTGTAGTGTAGCACCTCGCGTTGTGGGTGTCGGAGGCAGTACGGTTACAGGTTTACTTATTTAAGCACTGGGCGCTGGAGTCTGTTTTGTCGGTGGTGTCAAATGTTGTCTGTGGTTGGGATGGCCCCTAATTTGTGTGCAACGCTTTGTTCCGTGGCAGGTGAAGCCTGTGTCCCTGAGTCATTATGTCTTAGGTCCCGTTCTGTGCCAGGATGAGGTCGTGGTGAGGGGTTCAACAGTCTTGAGTTATGGTATGTCAGAACTATGTCCATCATCAGTCTGGGGGGTCGGGGACAGGGGTTATTTTGATACCAGAAAGTTGTCCACTTGTTCGTGTGAGTCTGGTCTGTATTAGTCCCCAGCCCCCGGCCCCCCCGGAGCGGGCGCAGCCCCCGCCCCCCTGCGAGGCCCTGCCGCCGCAGCTCTCTTGGCCACATAGTCCATCCACGGGTACCAGGTCAGCGCACACTTGTCAGCTCGTCCCTGCAGTGAGGCCGTCATCATTTCCATGTTGTAGATGTCTTCCACCATGGCGATCCACTGCCCCAGGGAGGGTACTGTCATGTTTTTCCAGTGTGTGGGGATGAGCGTCTTGGCCACCGTGAGCAGGTGTATGGTGAGCCCTTTTTTGTATGCTTTCAATGGTGTGTGCGTATGGTTAAGCAACATCGTCAAGTGCTGCAGTGGTAGATCGGCGTCTGTGATTTCTTCTATTGTGCGGTTCACCATTTGCCAGTATGGGACTATGAGTGGGCATGTCCACCAGACATGGTAGGCTGTACCCTTCTCGGTTCCGCATCTCCAGCATTCGCCGGGAATCGTGTTGTGGATATGTCTTAAGATGTCCGGGGTCCTGTACCAGTGCGTCAGGATTTTATAGTTGCATTCTTGGTACTTTGAGCTTATGGTTCCTTTGTGCGTCAACTGGAAGATCTTGTTCCATTCCATGTCCGTGAGTTCAATCCCCGTTTCCCTTTCCCATCGCTCCGTGAAGCCTAAAGCGCCCTTGTCTCCACTATTCATTAGTGCTGAATACATAGTTGAGTTTTGAGTTGGTGGTAGTGGAATTCATCCAGTCTGGTCACTCCACGATCCTGTGTCAGGTCTCTCAGGGGTTTAAGGTTCCGGCCACTACACCATTGGTGTAGGTAAACCCAGTTCTTCCGGCGCCGGGAACAGTATGCGGCGCGCGAGGGAGCTGAAGAGGAAGCACTCAGGGGAGAGTGCTCCCTCGCGCGCCCCCCAGCCTGACTGACCGCCGGGTGACCGGCCCCCCAGGAGCCCAGCAGCACCACTGGACCCCAGGGAATCCCCTCAGCACTCCAAAAGGTAAGGAGGCTGGGGGGATTACATTTAAAAAAAAAATGTGTTAGTGTGTGTGTGTGTTAGTGTTACTGTGAGTGTTACTGTGAGTGTTACTGTGCGTGTGTTAGAGTGCGTGTGTTAGAGTGCGTGTGTTCGAGTGCGTGTGTTAGAGTGCGTGTGTTAGAGTGCGTGTGTTAGAGTGCGTGTGTTAGAGTGCGTGTGTTAGTGAGTGTTACTGTGAGTGTTACTGTGTGTTTGTGTTACTGTGTGTGTTAGTGTGCTTGTTACTGTGAGTGTTAGTGTGTGTGTTACTGTGTGTGTTAGTGTTAGTGTGAGTGTGTGTCTGCTAGTGAGTGTCAGTGAGTGTGTTACTGTGTGTGTCTGTTACTGCGTGTGTTTGTGTTAGTGAGTCTGTTTGATGTCGGTTAGTGAGTGTGTGTTTGTCAGTGAGAGTGTATGTTTTGTAAGTGAGTGTGTATGTATGTCTGTCGCTGAGTGTGTCTGTCAGTAAATGTGTGTGTCTGTTAGCTAGTGTGTATGCGTCTGTTCGTGAGAGTGTGTGTGTGTCTTCAGCACTTACCTTTCTCAAGCGCCGGACTCTCTTGGCGCTGGGGTTCCCTCCGCCTCTCAGCTCCGAATGCGCATGCATGGCAAGAGCCGTGCGTGCATTCAAACCGCCCATAGGAAAGCATTACTCAATGCTTTCCTATGGATGTTCAGTGTCTTAGAATCGCGAAAGCTCCTCTAGCGGCTGTCAGTGAGACAGCCACTAGAGGCTGGATTAACCCTCAGTGAAACATAGCAGTTTCTCTGAAACTGCTATGTTTTCAGCTGCAGAGTTAAAACTAGAGGGACCTGACACCCAGACCACTTCATTGAGCTGATGTGATCTGGGTGTCTGTAGTGGTCCTTTAAGTGTGTGTGTATCTGCATGCACTGGTGTACATACCGCGGTCGCAGCCCTGCAACCCCTGCGACCAGGTGCCCGCCGCCATGTGTTGCGGCCCCGGCCTGCGCAGAGTAAGCGTGCGGGGGGGCCCACGGATCAATTTTCGCACCGGGGCCCCATAGGTCATGTGTACGCCACTGGTCTGGAAGAAGACTTGGGGGATGGTGGTAGGCAGCATCCGTCCTGCCGCACCCGAGGGCAAGCACCTGGCTTCCTCCTACGGCTGTCTAGCTCGGGCCGTTGCAAACACCCAGGCCAACCCCCGCCCCATCCCCCCGCAAAGCCCCGGTCACTTTGTGCGTCAACTGGAAGATCTTGTTCCATTCCATGTCCGTGAGTTCAATCCCCGTTTCCCTTTCCCATCGCTCCGTGAAGCCTAAAGCGCCCTTGTCTCCACTATTCATTAGTGCTGAATACATAGTTGAGTTTTGAGTTGGTGGTAGTGGAATTCATCCAGTCTGGTCACTCCACGATCCTGTGTCAGGTCTCTCAGGGGTTTAAGGTTCCGGCCACTACACCATTGGTGTAGGTAAACCCAGTTCTTCCGGCGCCGGGAACAGTATGCGGCGCGCGAGGGAGCTGAAGAGGAAGCACTCAGGGGAAAGTGCTCCCTCGCGCGCCCCCCAGCCTGACTGACCGCCGGGTGACCGGCCCCCCAGGAGCCCAGCAGCACCACTGGACCCCAGGGAATCCCCTCAGCACTCCAAAAGGTAAGGAGGCTGGGGGGATTACATTTAAAAAAAAAATGTGTTAGTGTGTGTGTGTGTTAGTGTTACTGTGAGTGTTACTGTGAGTGTTACTGTGCGTGTGTTAGAGTGCGTGTGTTAGAGTGCGTGTGTTAGAGTGCGTGTGTTAGAGTGCGTGTGTTAGACTGCGTGTGTTAGTGAGTGTTACTGTGAGTGTTACTGTGTGTTTGTGTTACTGTGTGTTTGTGTTACTGTGTGTGTTAGTGTGCTTGTTTCTGTGAGTGTTAGTGTGTGTGTTACTGTGTGTGTTAGTGTTAGTGTGAGTGTGTGTCTGCTAGTGAGTGTCAGTGAGTGTGTTACTGTGTGTGTCTGTTACTGCGTGTGTTTGTGTTAGTGAGTCTGTTTGATGTCGGTTAGTGAGTGTGTGTTTGTCAGTGAGAGTGTATGTTTTGTAAGTGAGAGTGTATGTTTTGTAAGTGAGTCTGTATGTATGTCTGTCGCTGAGTGTGTCTGTCAGTAAATGTGTGTGTCTGTTAGCTAGTGTGTATGCGTCTGTTCGTGAGAGTGTGTGTGTGTCTTCAGCACTTACCTTTCTCAAGCGCCGGACTCTCTTGGCGCTGGGGTTCCCTCCGCCTCTCA
This sequence comes from Pelobates fuscus, assembly GCF_036172605.1. Lineage (NCBI taxonomy): Eukaryota > Metazoa > Chordata > Amphibia > Anura > Pelobatidae > Pelobates > Pelobates fuscus. The sequence continues at coordinate 10,151,884 of NC_086320.1, read as the reverse complement.
GCTCCGAATGCGCATGCATGGCAAGAGCCGTGCGTGCATTCAAACCGCCCATAGGAACGCATTACTCAATGCTTTCCTATGGATGTTCAGTGTCTTAGAATCGCGAAAGCTCCTCTAGCGGCTGTCAGTGAGACAGCCACTAGAGGCTGGATTAACCCTCAGTGAAACATAGCAGTTTCTCTGAAACTGCTATGTTTTCAGCTGCAGAGTTAAAACTAGAGGGACCTGACAACCCAGACCACTTCATTGAGCTGATGTGATCTGGGTGTCTGTAGTGGTCCTTTAAGTGTGTGTGTATCTGCATGCACTGGTGTACATACCGCGGTCGCAGCCCTGCAACCCCTGCGACCAGGTGCCCGCCGCCATGTGTTGCGGCCCCGGCCTGCGCAGAGTAAGCGTGCGGGGGGGCCCACGGATCAATTTTCGCACCGGGGCCCCATAGGTCATGTGTACGCCACTGGTCTGGAAGAAGACTTGGGGGATGGTGGTAGGCAGCATCCGTCCTGCCGCACCCGAGGGCAAGCACCTGGCTTCCTCCTACGGCTGTCCAGCTCGGGCCGTTGCAAACACCCAGGCCAACCCCCGCCCCATCCCCCCGCAAAGCCCCGGTCACTTGTGCAAATTGTGAATCAATGGGCTAAGATTGAACCGTGGTAGTGGTCCTTCAAACAGTCAAAGGCTTGTAGCCGTGGCCATTGTGTGTTCCGGACCCCCTGTTGGGCACGTCCCGGCCCCTGAGTGTGTCGCATGAGCCTCGCTCCCCACCCCACCTCATGGAGCCCCAAAGCCATCTGTCGACCCCCAGGGGCCAACTCCAACGGCTGAATCCCCTCACTCACCCTTGCTCCCCCCCGGAGTCCCCGACCCACCCAACTTGTGAGGGTCCCCAGCAAGCTTCACCATTAAACTATCGGGCATTACGCTAAGGTGACAGGGCCGCTGGAACAGTACATACCCCCCAAAGGCCTCCACGTGTCCTCGGTTTGAAGCGTAGAGTTGTTGCAGCAGGAGCCGGAGGCCTCCAGGTGGGCGCTGTTCCAAGCGGGGCGGTGGAGCGGGTCCCGCGTGCGTGGGCGCCTCCCCAACGGTATCTATTCTTCAGTGCCCTCTGGGTCGCCCCTGCGCCCTGGCGGTCCGGGGTTTGGCCGGAGGTTCTGCGCTGCTTCTGTTGGTCCTGTTGTTCGAGCCGGGGGATTGTCTAGGATCCAGTTCGGAATCGGCACGTCAGGTAAGCCGGTCATCCGGAGGAAGCGGGGCACGTCGTTGGGCCAGCGAATTACATGCCAGGCATTCCCCATTCTGGCCTGGAGGCTGAATGGAAACCCCCATTTGTAGAGGATTCTCCGTTCCTGTAGAAGGCGGGTAAGTGGCCTCAGGGCCCTTCGGGCATCGAGAGTGATAGTAGACAGGTCCTGGAAGAGGGTGACCTGTGCGTCCATATAGGATTCATGCGGCCGTGCTCTGGCGGCTCTCATGAGGGCCTCCTTTAGCTGAAACGACACCAGAGAGCAGACGATGTCTCTGGGTTAGCCGTCTCTCCTGGGGGCCCTCAGGGCCTGGTGCACTCTCTCTATGCCTCTTGCGGAGCTGTGTCCCCCAGGAGGTGCGTAAATAGGCCCGTGAGGATCTCCTGCAGGGCCTCACCCTCCGCCTCCGGCAGGCCCCGGATTCTGATGTTGTTCCGGCGGCCCCTGTTGTCCAGGTCTTCGATCGGCTGGCTTAACCACAAATGTAAACATAGCAGGAGGGACCCGACACCCAGACCACTTCATTGAGCTGAAGTGGTCTGGGTGACTATAGGGTCCCTTTAAATACACACAGCTAGCCTCCTCACACAGTGCCCTACATACTGACCATGCAGCCTCCCACACACATTGTTCTATCATTCTGTTTGTTCCCCCATGCTGGGAGGAAGCGAGGTCACATTACTTCCTCAGACTCCCATCATCCTTATCCAGCAAGCTCGCACTGGACCCAAGGGAAGCCACCTTTCTGTACCCAAAAGGTAAGGAGACCGGAGGGTGGCTAAAATATGGAAACATTTAATTTTTTTCATTTCTAATTTCACTTTTATTAATCCGACATTACAAACACACATCTGTTACATACACGGGATAACTGCATGTTAAAAATCCTAGAAAGTTACAGTATTATTAAATAGAAATAAAAAAATTATATTTGTGTACGGGATTATGGAAGGGGCGCACATTAAAACTGTGTGTAATTTTAATATATGAGAGTCGGTTGAGGTGTGCCGAAACCGACGTGAGGTTAGGCCTGCAAAAGAGGGCCCACCCAGGTATAAAGATATATGAAAAGGGTGTGGTGGGAGGGAATTTCCGAAATCGTCGCAGACAGGTGAGTGGGGGGAACGCGGGTTTAAATAGGCATTAAATCCCTCCCACAATTTCAGGCATAACGCCTTCTATTTGTGTACGGGATTATGGAAGGGGCGCACATTAAAACTGTGTGTAATTTTAATATATGAGAGTCGGTTGAGGTGTGCCGAAACCGACGTGAGGTTAGGCCTGCAAAAGAGGGCCAAAAAATGTGTGACATTTATTAGACGTAACAAATCACTTAGACATATTATAGAAAGCGAGCCTGATTTCTTTCTGGATTTGGAATGAACCGGTTGTATGCCGAGGACTACCAGCGTCCCATCTTCTCTACAAGATGAGTTGGAACTGGATGACTTGAGGCTACTGAGGCGGGCCTAACACGGAATGAATGTACCGAGAAGGAACTTTGGATTGAGGCCAAGACTAACAAACAAGGAGCGAATGTATAGCATGAACTGTTTGAGAGATGTGCAAAATTTGTACGTGCAACCGTTATAATCGGAACGTATTTAGCATCTTGAAACCACATACAATACTTACACATATCGAAAGCCGTAGAGTACGTTTGCTTAGTATTAGTGGACAAATCTTACCTACGTAGTCTAACTACAGGCATGATTGATACCTTTTTTGAGCTGCAGAGGAAATCTGGACTGCGTGTTCTTTTATCTCAACCGTTACGTTTAAGCAAGGTCCGACGTCAGGACTTCGGAAGTGGCTAAAGTGGAGGAAACTGCAGGGGAACTTGAGACGTCAGGGTTAGTGTTTATTAAAGATAATACGATACCTGGAGCTATTTCTTGTAGCGTGCTGTGAGGAGGAAGGAAATGTAATAGGTTTAAATTATGCAAAACTCAGAAGCTCATTGAGCTTTCTCGTGTAGTTGAGCTGCTAGCTAATGGGAACCAATAGGTGAAGATAAGGACTATCCCGTAAGAGTTGAGGCCGTGCCAGTAGCCCTGTGTTTGAGAGAAGTCCTACCTACGATTTAGGCCATGTGGACTTGTACCATCTAAGCGTGGCAGGGTATAACCTCTTGTGGAAAAGTGATTAACCTGACCGAACACGTGCGATTACCTGCATTAAACCATAGCGAAAAAGGACTATAACAGGCGCCTGAAGAAACTGCCGTGACGTGAAACGAAGCATAGAATGCAAAACCGTGACCCACCGTAGGGAAGTGTTTGCACAAGAGAGGAACCTGAAGAGGAGCTTTGACAAAATTTGAAGACGATATGTGTTCGTATAGCAAGTACCCTATAGCGGTTATTTGATAGGCATGAGAACGTAAAGGATTGAACTACAGGATGCATGAGGTGATACGCCTTGAATCTGAACATCCAGCATGACCGAAAGTAACTCCCGATGAGCTACTTAAGCTTACATAAAGAGAAGCGTGAACGACAACAAATGCGTGACGAATGAATTGTCAGTGCATGGAGGACCCCGTGAATGTCGGGCGTGCAGACAAGTCCCTAATTAGCAGATAAGGATTCGAATAATATTAGTTTGGCCAAAAATGGAGGCGGAGTGATGCCTCGGTGTACGATATGAAACAGGTGGGAATTCCGTTCACCTGGTCCGAACAGATCGCTAAAGCTTGTCCTGCACAGCTCGTATAAGCGACGCCGACGTGAAAACTGGGTGATAGTATGAGTCGATAAACGGTAATTGAGAACACAGCGTACCAAAGTGCCGCCAAAACGTTGCGAATAAACGGTATATCCGTGATACCTGAGTCCAGAAGCGGTCACTGAACGTCACGTCAGCGCCTGGAGGACCCGACGATGGTCCGATACGAGGCCAAAACTGTGCGACGTGCAATGCGGAGGGCAACGTGAGACCCAACACACCAATTTGACGGAATATAAGCAAGAGATGCCCGAAACACGTTGTTGGAGGAACCGCTGGTCTTGGAGTCTCCAAGCTTGGACTGGGCACGTAGTGTACATGGTACCTAAGGATCGCCAGCGAGCGACAGGTTGGGGTTACATATATATGTATATATAAATATATACAACCATATATACATGGGTATCCTCGAACAGCTTAGCACTAAGCGTCTAGCAGACCCATTGCCCATAAGAGATAACGTATAGAAAGCACCGGAGTAGCCGAGTACGATAGTTCTTAAACACCGTTTTGCCTCAAAGTAGGAGTATGTAATGTACGATCGAATCAAAAGGCGGGAAATAAAGCGCCAGGATACCTGAAGCGGTTAAGGGGTCGAAAACATAGTGACTATGCTGGACAGGTCTGGGGATGTGCCGCCCCCCCCCCAGCTTACTAGGAGCGCGAGCGTGAGTGCGTGCGTGCTGGCTGACTAGCTAGTGCCGCGATGCAGCGAAACGATTACACTAGGTTGGTGACAGGTGAGGCCCTGCTAGTTGCCAAGCGGCATGAGAGGCTCTATCTATGCGTTGGCGTGAGGGGGCAGCGTGGCCACTGAATGAGGTGGCGGGGTGTCGGCCTCTCGGTGACAGTTAAACATAAGATAGAATGGGAGTGACGGATGAGGCCCTCTCTATGCCACAATGCGAGGCGACTAACTATGATTTGGCCCGAGGGGCATAGTACCTCCGAGTATGAGGATGGGTGTTGGCCTCGCGGGACCACTAACCTATGGCGAAGAAGCCAGGGGAAATAACAACTAGTGGACACCTAGGAACCTAACAGCCAGCAGTTGCTAACTAAGATGGAAGGTCGGGTAGTGAAAGAGGACATGCTACAGAGCGAGACGTGGGTAGCGATGAGGTAGGATCGTACGGTCTGAGCGAAACTGGAGTGCCCAGCGAGCATGTGGGGTCCGGATGGTCGGGACGTAAGAACTAGAATGCGTGTATGATCGTATGTATGGCCCTCGGGGCTCGTGGTGCCAGACCGTGGCCTTGAGTCGAAATGCAATGCGAATAAACGTGTATATCAGTTGTCGTAATACATATATGTTCGTAGAATCGTTAAAAGCGTACGTGCCTTAGCCGAGGCCCGCTCCCCAGAACTGCAATATGAAAGTAGACGCATTTGTCCAATAACGCAAGTGCTGGTCTGCGTAGGAGTACGCCGGGTTTTACACGTAACGCAAATCGCCGCGCTGACTGAGGATGAATTAGGGCTGGTAGAGACGACGCACCGCGTGCTGTGTACCCACATTGCTTAGAAGACCCTCACAACGATGAGCAGGCGAAAGAAAGTCAGAATAGCCAATTAACCAAAAATTTAGCCATAAGCAAACGAGCAGGCAAATGTCCGAAACCGCCAATGCGTGTCCCTGTATGTCCGTATGTCAGTGTGCGTATCTGCGTATGAATGCGTACGTGAATGTCCGGGATAATGTATTAATATAAACACGGAATCATGATATTTTTAAAGCTATAGAAGCTGTGACCTACAATCATAGGGCATGCATTCTAAACGAACCAGAGCGTAAAACCACCCACAGCTGTGCTCAGAATACCGCCAGCGTGCTGGAGGTACCGCGGGAGTGCTAAGTGACGGCTCCCCCACTCCCTGAAAATTAACGGCTGCGGTCCATAGACACGTAAAAACAATGCCGGTGGTATAGATACATTCGAATAAGATGCAAAACAGGCACAGGAGATAGGGAAAGTTTAAAACACAACCATTATGACAGCGAGCTAATAATGAAGTGTTTAGGAGACAGAGGTTTAAATGGAGTCACAAATTACGAAGGGTCAGTTCACCACCCGCTGATAATCCACGTGCAAGACAAAGGGGGAAATGCCTACTTCAAATATTCACCCCCTTAGCTACCTGTCTGCGCTACTGAACTTCGAATTGAGCAAACAGCTTGTCACATCACTAAACTCACTACTTAGTTGATAAACCCCGTATGACTGCCTTCCGTAACACGACCCCCCAAACAGTGATAAACTATAGCCCCCAGAAACCCTATCCGCAATGGTTGAGAGTAAAGGGAGTTGTAGATTGCATTAGGTGTGAGTAGAAATTAGCTGTGTTCGAGATAGCATAAAGTGAATATAAATAAAACAAACTACACAGCCGGTTAGCGCCAGCAAGCCTACCTCTCCCTAATTAACTCCGTAACATAAGAAACCTATTTATTTACATATTATGTAATTATTAAATGATTAGTGTGTACATATATAAATTTGTGTACGGGAGGCATGACCAGGTACAGGAAGGACCCCCCGCCGGCGAGACGGCCATCGGTTCCCATCGGAGAAACGCGACAAACAGCTGTGGCTGCGAGAAACGAGGAGGCCGACGGGGTGAATCTGGCAGGAAATACCGTGGGTCAGCGGAGCAGGTAAGTGAAACCATTCACTCCCCTACAAAGCCCTGCCCGAGGATAGTACGAAAAGCGGTTGTAGCAGCTAGCTAGAGAAACGTAGCGGGAAGCCATACAGAGCGTTTGGTGTTGTATGAAAAGCAATGCGAACGGAATGTATGCGTGAAGGAAGGTAATTTGAAATAGACTCACGGTTTGTACGAGATCGATGGATGGCTTCCGCGCGTGAAAAATACTCACGAAACCGGCGGGCAGTGTATGAGCGTCGCGGGAGACTGACGTCGGAGGTCTGTGAAAACGGAAACGAATTTCCGAAATCGTCGCAGACAGGTGAGTGGGGGGAACGCGGGTTTAAATAGGCATTAAATCCCTCCCACAATTTCAGGCATAACGCCTTCTATTTATCTGAATTTCACAAATATTTATTTTAACTTCTATTATTGCAGAAAGTGTTGTCAATGGCTGCACACTATTTCCAAATGTCACTTTTGCCAAATTCTTTACCAGGGTAAGGACAGAGTTGAGACATTATATTGGCCAAGGTTTCTGGGAGTTGTTGTCCAGCAGATGCAGAGATTAAAATATGTAAATTGATATTTATATGTGTGTGTATCTGGTTGTGTGTGTGCAAGTTTGTGTATCTGACTGTGTGTGTGTGTGTATTTGGCTGTGTATATGTGTGTCTGTGTTTATGTGCACCTGTGTGTCTGTGTCTGTGTTTGTGTGCCTGTGATGTGTATCTGTGTGTGTTTCTGAGTGTGTCTATATTTTTGAGTGTGTAAGTGTGCACCTAGGCAAAAAAATATGGGTTTAGTTTTTTTTTGTTTTTTTTTTAAACCCACCTAATCTGCGCATTATCTTTTGCCTAGATTAGGTGTTTTAAAAAAACAAAAAATATCTGTCAGCACCGAAGTTGCTGTTTAGTGGATAAGGGAGTGCGCTTGGATTTTCGCTTTTTTATTGTATAAATTGGCTCCCAGCAGCACCCTATTTATGCATGTTCAGGTGAGTGCAGCCAGCCCCCTGGTTTCAGCACTAATATGGTGTGTGTGATGTCCCTGTGTTATGCTTGTAAAAAGGTGTGAGGTGCCCTGTGTTATGCTTGTAAAAAGGTGTGATGTCCCTGTGTTATGCTTGTAAAAAGGTGTGATGTCCCCTGTGTTATGCTTGTAAAAAGGTGTGAGGTGCCCTGTGTTAGGCTTGTAAAAAGGTGTGATGTCCCTGTGTTATGCTTGTAAAAAGGTGTAATGTCCCCTGTGTTAGGCTTGTAAAAAGGTGTGATGTGCCCTGTGTTATACTTGTAAAAAGGTGTGATGTCCCTGTGTTATGCTTGTAAAAAGGTGTGATGTGCCCTGTGTTATGCTTGTAAAAAGGTGTGATGTGCCCTGTGTTATGCTTGTAAAAAGGTGTGATGTGCCCTGTGTTATGCTTGTAAAAAGGTGTGATGTGCCCTGTGTTATGCTTGTAAAAAGGTGTGATGTGCCTGTGTTATGCTTGTAAAAAGGTGTGATGTCCCTGTGTTATGCTTGTAAAAAGGTGTGATGTGCCCTGTGTTATGCTTGTAAAAAGGTGTAATGTCCCCTGTGTTATGCTTGTAAAAAGGTGTGATGTGCCTGTGTTATGCTTGTAAAAAGGTGTGATGTCCCTGTGTTAGGCTTGCAATATGGTGACAAGCATTCCACTGGCCCATCACCACAAAAGTGTAAATATATATTTATGATTTAAAGCTGATTACAGATTCATTAGAGCAGTGGTTCCCAAACCAGTCCTCGTGGCCCACCAACAGTCCAGGATTTATGTATTTCCCTGTTTTATTCCAATGGAGATACTAACAAAACCTGGACTGTTGGTGGGTCTTGAGGACTGGTTTGGGAAACGCTGCATTAGAGCAAACCCTATCATTGGCATTATTGGGAATGCATTGTATAAGAACTGGCTGATGGAGTTCTGCTTGTTTCATATAGAGAGAAGGGGCTTTGGGTGAGTGGCAGGGCTCAGGAACTTTCAATTCCTTTTTATTCACTTTTTATGGGACATGGAGGATGAGGAAACAAAAGATAATGCTAGATTTATTTCTTTAGCTTCTCTTTACATGGTGGAAAACTTTGATCTAAAAAGAATTAAATTATTAAGTTTTAGTTTTTTCATGATAAGGGGGGGGGGGGGGGGGCGCCGATATAGTTCCTCGCCAAGGGCGCTGGAGACCCTAGGTACGCCTCTGTCCCACACTCATGCATGTGCCCTTGTCCTCTAAGCTGCGCACTCTCCTTTGCGCCTGCTCCTTTAACCGCTGCTAAGAATTCCTCCCTGTTCACAGTAATCTCTGCTATAAGTGTTCAGTATCTTGAGCTGGGTGCAGCTGTGGGCTACAATGTTCTTTCAGGATACTCCAGCACTCCTCTGAGAATTTAATCAAACCGATATCAACCACAGGCTTCTCTCTGCTTAGCAGGGGTCTTTCCCTTATTGCACCAGCTCTCAACTCAAATGGAGTCCTGAACATATATCCAGCCATGTGTCCCAAAGCTCGCCGTCTGCTGGTCACTAACTAAAACTGCAGGCTAGTCAATGACAGAAGAAATTACTGTGATTCCAGATAGTCAAAGACATCGCAGAAACAATTGAACGCAGAGGAGTTACACATATATGAATAAACAGCCAGCAAACACATAAATAAATACACAAATAGCTACACACACAGATGCATGCGTACACAAATAGACAAGCAGTCATACGTGTATACAAACATACTTATACAAGTAGCCAAACGCACACACATACATGTACATTATTATATACAAAAATAGCAAAACACAGAAACAGGCATCAGAACATACCTGCACAAATATCAGGTCTCCCCTTAACTCCTCACCCCATACAACCATCCTCTGCCATCTGCCACCCAATGTGCTCCCCTTCTCCCACATTCAGATCACTTGATTTCCTTCACTTCCCTCCGAGTATTTGTCCCTCATTCCTGCAGATTCCAAGTTCAGCCCTCTTCTCCTACTGTTCCTGTGTGTCACAAACGTTTTGTTAAAAAATAATGTTTGTCTTGTTATCTATTGTACAGCACAGCAGCAAATGGTGGCACTATATACATAATTGTAAAAATAGCCAGACATTCTTATACATACACACAAACACACATACACAACTATCCAAACAAAGAAAAACGAGGCTGGTCGAAGAAAAGTTGCACATTGTGAAAACATTTTTGAATCAATAAAAAGGACTCCTGTCGCCTTCCCCACCGTGACATGTTTGGTCTGATCCTATCCAGCCTAGACTTCTATTCCGCCTTGAGCCCAGTGCTGCCATGCATTGCCTGCCATTCATATATTATTATCCCCATACACACTGAGCTGGAGGGACTCAGTGCCCCTAAATAACCTCAACTGAAATTCTAGCTCGAGAAGCTTACAGTCTAATGATTAATATTGTGTTCCTTCTCCCTCTAGGATGAAGTGTCTAACAATCCTGTTGGTTTGTGGCCTTTGCGCAGTTGGTGGATGGGCTCACCAGTTTGCTCCTAAGCCTGGAGGTAGGAAATTCCACTTATAATGGTGAATGTTAGTAAATAAATTACTTCCCATTCTTTTATGCTTTTGATCCAAAAGAAGGCTAAGCCCTTAAGGACGGCGGTAGTGCTATGCCGTCCTTGGGGACCCGGCAATCCCACGCTGGTGATCGTGATGGGGGGACTTACCTGGCTTTCTATATACTTAGATCATGTATATATATAATCAAAATAGATGCTTGGCACTCTCCTTACAAATAATAATAGAAAATCTTGCCTGGGTGCTAAATCCACTACCGTCCAAAATATAGAAAAAATCGAATCCGGGATGCACTCACAGGTCTTCAAATCAGTGTAAATGGTGCATTATTAATGAATAAGATGCATACAGAAATTGATCAACGTTTCGACCCTGCCGAGATCTTGAAAAAGACCCGGCAGGGTCAAAACGTCGATCGATTTCTGTATGCATCTTATTTATTTATTATATATATATAATCTAAGTGTGTGTGTGTGTGTTTATGTATATATATATTATGTATGTATATGTGTATTTATTTATTATATATATAGGAAACATGGGGGGATGGTTGCACTCACCTAAACATGCTTAAATGGGGTGCTGCTGGGGGCCATATTATACAATAAACAATACACAAGATCCAGCGCACTCTCCTATCTACTAAACAGCAACTTCAATGTTGACAGACAGTATTTGGGAGTCTAGCCAACTCCTTGGTTTTGCACCCCTCCCTGTTACAGGTGCCTCATCTCAGGTCCCTATTTAGCCTTGTACTGCAGAGAGCCTCAGATGGAATTTTTTCCCAAGTAAGTGGTTAATCTCATAAGAGCAGACATTAGACTGTGAGAGTAGGACCTGCCAAAGATGGGGTACATTGACGTTGTGGCAGGCTTATGCAATGTATGATCATATAATGTAACTAAATCCCCATTTTTTTTGCCTAGATTAGGTGTTTTTAAAAAAAACTTTTACAAACTAATAAAATCTGTCAACATTGAAGTTGCTGTTTAGTAGATAGGAGAGTGCGCTGGATCTTGTGTATTGTTTATTGTATAATATGGCCCCCAGCAGCACCCCATTTAAGCATGTTTAGGTGAGTGCAACCATCCCCCCATGTTTCCTATATATATTTGGGAGTCTAGCCAACTCCTTGGTTTTGCACCCCTCCCTGTTACAGGTGCCTCATCTCAGGTCCCTATTTAGCCTTGTACTGCAGAGAGCCTCAGATGGAATTTTTTCCCAAGTAAGTGGTTAATCTCATAAGAGCAGACATTAGACTGTGAGAGTAGGACCTGCCAAAGATGGGGTACATTGACGTTGTGGCAGGCTTATGCAATGTATGATCATATAATGTAACTAAATCCCCATTTTTTTTGCCTAGATTAGGTGTTTTTTAAAAAAACTTTTACAAACTAATAAAATCTGTCAACATTGAAGTTGCTGTTTAGTAGATAGGAGAGTGCGCTGGATCTTGTGTATTATTTATTATATATATATATATATATATATATATATATAATCTAAGTGTGTGTGTGTGTGTGTGTGTGTATATATATATATAGTATGTATGTATATGTGTATTTATTTATTATATATATAATCTAAGTGTGCATATATATATATATATACATATACACATACATACACAAACACTGTCTAAGTGTATTTTAATATATATATTAATATCAAAATATACGAAGAATGATATTAAATATTTATATATAATTATATATATATAATCTAAAATAAATAAATATATAAATATGTTAAAAATGAAACAATAAATAATTAAAATATATATGTGTAATTTTGTTCTAACTGTATTATTGATATCAAAATACACGTAGAAGTATACTAAATGCTTTAATGCATAAGAATTTTGAGCGTGAGTGCAAGGATTCAAATATTATTTGTATATATCACTATATATATATACACACACACACCTATATATATATATATATATATACACACCTATATATACACACCTATATATATATATATATATATATATATACACACCTATATATATATATATATATATATACACACCTATATATACACATACCTATATATACACACCTATATATATATATACACAGCTATATAGATGAACATTTATCCATACTTACCGTAATTTTCCTTTCCTGGTCATAGGCCATGGCAGCACAACAATGGGTAGCTCCTCCCTATCCCTAATTAGACAGGAACAGCTTTAAATCAGGGGTATAAATACCCCCTCCCACCAATGAACCCTTAGTCTTTGTTAACAGCAATATCCCAGGGCGGGATCTAAGTGCTGCCATGGCCTATGACCAGGAAAGGAAAATTACGGTAAGTATGGATAAATTTTCATCTTTCCTGGCCATATCCATGGCAGCACAACAATGGGTAATACCCAAGCAATAACCCAGGGAGGGAAAAAGGAAAGAAAAACACAGATTCAAACATTCTTTTAAATGCTGGTGTATTAGAAAACATACGTGCAATAGAAAATAATCAAGTAGTGTTAACTGTAGATAAGACTGATTTGCCAAAGGAGTCTGAGTGGCTGGCTTTAACGTCAATCTGGTAGTGCTAAACGTGTTCGGAGAAGACCAAGTGGCTGCTTTGCAAATCAGTTCAAGTGACAAATTAGCTGCTGCTGCCCAAGATGAGGAAAGGGACCTCGTGGAGTGGGCCTTGAGCCCATCAGGAATTTTCATCTTTGATGCTTGGTAAGCCTGAATGATGGCGGCAACAATCCATCTACTAATGGCCATTTTAGAAGCCTGAAGCCCACTTCTGGGACCGTTGGGGAAGACGAATAGTCTTTGAGAGGCTGAAGATCTTTGTAGATAGATAGACAGACATCGCACAAGATCTAACGGAGAAGGTAGAGGTTCAGCATCCTCAGTGGAAGACTCCGACTGAAGAGCCGGGAGTACTATTTCTTCGTTAATGTGAAAAGCTGACACCACTTTAGGACGAAGATAACTCTGTCCTTATGAAAAACTGTAAAGGGCTCTTTAGTTGATAAGGCATGGAGCTCAGACACTCGTCTACCAGAGGCTAAGGCCACCAATAGAACCGTCTTAATGGTAAGTAACTGAGGAGAGATGGATTCGAGAGGCTCAAATGGAGAATTGCTCAGAGCTTTCAGCACCAAGGGAAGATCCCATGGTGGGGCGAAGGGCTTGATAGGAGGCTTGATTTTTAAAACTGCAGCCATAAATCTGATCACGTCTGTGTTCAAGGCCCATCTTTGATCCGTAAGGGCCGAAAGAGCTGAAATATGTACCTTCAGGGTATTGTAGCTTAAACCCTTATCAAGACCGGATTGTAGAAATTCCAGAATCTCCTTGGTGGAGATAGACTGGATATTCCTGTGGTTGGATGCCGCCCAGGAGGAAAAAACGTCCCAGATTCTGTAGTAAGTGGAAGATGTAGAGCGCTTCCTTGCTTGTAGTAGAGTATCAATGACAGCACGAGAGAATCCCTTGCAGATCAATCTTTCCCTTTCAATTTCCATGCCATCAGCTTGAGGGAGGCAGGGTCTGGGTGGAGGACAGGACCCTGATGCAGAAGGGAAGGAATATTCGGAAGCTGCCAGGGGTCTGCACTGCAAAGGCTCAACAACAGAGGAAACCACGGTCTGCGAGGCCAAAAGGGGGCTATGAGGATGATGGATACCTTCTCCTGCCTCAATCGTCTCAGAAGGGGAAAGATGAGGGGTGTAGGAGGGAATGCGTAACCTAGGTGAAATTCCCACTCGATTGAAAGAGCATCCCTTCCTGACGCTTGGGGATCGAAATTCTTCGAAAAGAAGTGCTTCACCTTCTTGTTCTTGTGTGTTGCCATTAGGTCGACTTGTGGCATGCCCCATACTTGAGAGATGTCTTCGAACACCTTGTATGACAGACTCCATTCCCCTGGATCTAATTCCACTCTGCTCAGGTAATCTGCTATGGAATTCTGGACTCCCGGAAGATGAATCGCTGTTAGGCCTGCTAGATGCTTCTGGGAGAAGGACATTAGTGGCCTCATAATGGACATCAGTTGTCGACTCCTTGTTCCCCCTTGATGGTTTAAGTAGGCAACTACAGTGGAATTGTCTGATCTGATCTTGATCCACTTGAAGCGAATGAGGGGCAGGAGAACCTCTAGAGCTTTTAGAACTGCCAAAAGTTCTAATTGGTTGGAGGGAGTCTCTGTTGCTGGAAAGGTCCATTTCCCTTGAACAAACTGATGTTGGAGGTGAGCCCCCCATCCCCACTGGCTTGCGTCTGTGGTAATAACAGTCCATGTAACGTTTCCCAATGGAAACCCTTGGAACAGGGATTTCTTCTGTAACCACCAAATCAGAGATTGATGGACGTGAGGGGGAATCTTGATAGGCTGAAGTGGATTTCTCGTTCTGAATTGTAGGATGAAATTCTTCTGGAAAATCCTCATTCTCCAATGGGCCCATCTTGTCAGTCCGATGGTGGCGGACATTGTTCCTAACAGGCTCATGCATCTTTCTGCTGAGGTCACATTGGATGCCAACATGTCTTTGACCTTGTTCATCAACTTCGTACCTCTTTCTGGAGACAGTCGCACTGTGCCCGACAGTGTGTCGAATATGGCCCCCAAATATTTCATCTCCTGAGCTGGCTGTAATTGGCTCTTCTTCTCGTTTATCTTCCAACCATGATGGCGTAGAAAACGTAGACAAACCTGCCCATGGGTCTGAAGGGTAATTGAGTCTTCTGCCAGGATGAGGATGTCGTCTAAGTAATGGTAAATGGCTATGCCCATTTCCCTGAGTTCCGCAATTAAAACAACCAAGACCTTGGAGAATGTTCTTGGAGCCGTGCTGAGACCGAACGGCAGGACTCGGAATTGAAAATGCCCTTCTTCCACCGCGAACCGAAGGAATTTCTGATGTTCTGGAGCAATGGGGATGTGGAAATAAGCGTCTGCCAAGTCTATAGAAATCATCCATTGGTGTGGAAAAACGACCTTTATGATGGATTGAAGACTCCATCTTGAACTTTCGGATGAGGAGATGCTGATTTAGTCTGCTTAAGTCTAAGATAGGTCTCCAACCGCCTGAAGCTTTCCTGGTGAGAAACAGGTGAGAGTAAAACCCTTGACCTTGCTGTTGCTGGGGAACTGGAATGATGACATGTCCTTCTTGGAGTGTCGATATGAAATCTTTTAAGGCCCGTCTTTTTTCTGCGTCTCCTGGCCACTTGGTCGTTTGAAAGGAGCAAGCTGGAGGGGGTCTGAAGAATTCCAAACGATATCCTCTTCTTATGATATCCAACACCCATTTGTCTGTGGTGGATAGTTCCCATGCGTCTTGGAAGAGTAACAGACGTGCCCCCACACCTATAGACCGGGGGGGGGACCAGTCATAAAGATCTGGGGTTCTTGTTGAACGAGGCACCTCTAGACTTACCGCCTCTGGTAGAAGACTGTCCACCTCTCCAAGGCTGGGGTCTACCATGCTCCCTTCCTGGCTTGTAAGATCTGGCATCTCGAAAGGAGAAATAGTCTGGGTATCATTTGGATCGAAAGGAACCTCTGGGTTTACGATCCTGCGGAAGAAAAGCTCTTTTGCCTTCAGCAGCTCTCTTAATACAGTCATCCAAGTTTTTACCAAACAACATGTCGCCGTGGAAAGGTAAGGCACATAAACTAGATTTTGAAGAGGTATCTGCTATCCAGAACCTTAACCATAAAGCCCTTCTGGCTGAAACGGAGAGGGCCATATTTCTGGCAAAGGCCTTAACCAAATCCACCGAAGCGTCAGAAGTAAAGTCTACTGCAAGCTTTATATCGTTTAGACTGTCCAGAAGACTGGATCTGCTCCTGCCTCTTTGGATGTCTGCTTCTAGATTCTCCATCCAGATCTTTAAAGCTCTGGAAACTGAAGTGAGAGCGACTGCTGGATGGAGGCCTGTGCCAGCAGCCACGTAAGCCTTGGTGAGGTTCAGATCCATTTTTCTGTCCATAGGGTCTCTAAATGAGCCAGTGTCATCAACCGGTAGAGTAGTGTGTTTGGCCAGTCTTACTACGGCTGCATCTACCTTAGGAGCCGAATCCCAACAGCTGGAGTCTTTCCTCTCAAATGGATAAAGACGAGCAACCCTGCCTTGAGATGTCAGTTTTCGACGAGTATTAGACCATTCGTCTTGAATCAGCTCCTTGATAGTCTCATGAGCTGGAAATGTGGCTCTCTTTTTCTTTAGATCAGCGAAAAATCTACTGGAAGTAGAAGGTTGCTCTGAGGATATTTCCTTGAGACACAACTTGAGCAGGCTCCATGAATTCTGGGGCATACGATTCTTCCTCTGACGGCCCGACCCTGTAGGGGTCCATGGACTCATCTGAGGATTCCTCTTGAGAAAACCCGAAGGATTCAGCGAATCTGGGTCTCTTGTGGGACTTCCCAGCTTCTCTGATGCCCTGGGAGACCGCCTGCTTGATAAACTCCATCACATCTGGAGTAGGGGCAGTAGTAGAAGCACCAGCGACTGTAGACAGGCATTCTGCGCAGAGACGTTTGCCTTCTAGTGGTTTACTGCTGCAGGCTTCGCATCTCTTCTTCATAGGCGACTTGCCTTTGGAAGTTCTGGATGCTTTAATTCCCGTAGAGCTGTCATAATAGGGAAATACAATTAAACCAGGCACTCTTTTGTTTGGTATAGATAAAGAGAGAAGAAAAAAAATAAAATAATGATGGCTTACCTATAACCTTTAGATTGTGACCTTTGTTTATGGATGGATGCCTCAGAGTCCGATGAGAAAGACTTGTCCATCTTCCCTGATATAACATAGGAAAGAATTGATATATTTATACCCAAAAAAGTATAAAAATTCAATATGTGAAAAAAAAGGGGATGTGCCTTTAAAAAATAAAACCATACCTGAGTACAGAAAACTGGAGGCTTGAAAATAAATGAACAAAACTGGAACAAAAGATGCTGCAAGAGCTCCCAGGCAACCTGAAACAGGTAAAGAAATTCAATTTTGGCGCCTTTTTAAAGGCGGCGAATGACGTCACCGATGACGTCACCACGAACCCGGAAGAATGCTCCGCGCATGCGCGCGAATACACCGCGCATGCGCGTAAGGCCGTATGACGCGCCCCAGATCCGCGCATGTGCGGAAACATCTACAGACGCAGCCACCGGTCCGCGCATGCGCGGGAGAAGCATAACGCGGCCGTCGGACCGCGCATGCGCCCGCGCGGGCGCAGAGCACCAAGAGGACGCCGCCAGGATGGCGGCAAGCCGGTAAAAATGTAAAAAATTTAAAGGGAAAGAAAGGAGAGCACAAAATCCTTATTTGAAGGAGAATGAATGGCACATACACAAATAGGTGGAAGGGGGGAAACCTGACAGCCCTTAGCAATTTAATACATAAAAAAAATGCATTTAAACTTACTATGCCCGTCAGGTAGAGGTGAGAAGAATCTTCTGAAGATGAGGTTCTTCTGCCACTTCCTGCTACCGCTTGGTTACTGCAGGGAATGTTTATTGGCAATTTTTTCCTTGCTACCCCTAGGGTCACTGCAAGTGGCTCCTGGTCACTAAAGGAGCATCTCCAGGGGGTTATCCTTTGCGCAGGGCCACGTACTGGAGACTTCCCAAGGAAGAGAGGCTGAAACTCCCTTGAGGCCGAAGGTAAAAACCCTCAGGTAAGCCAAAAAGAAAAAAGTAAGTTCACAGTCTACACTGACTGGAGTCCTATAGGGATAGGACAGGAAAAAAAGACTAAGGGTTCATTGGTGGGAGGGGGTATTTATACCCCTGATTTAAATCTGTTCCTGTCTAATTAGGGATAGGGAGGAGCTACCCATTGTTGTGCTGCCATGGATATGGCCAGGAAATATATATACACCTATATATACACACCTATATATATATATATATATATATACCTATATATATACACACCTATATATATATATATATATATACACACCTATATATACACACACATATATATATATATATATATATATATATACACACCTATATATACACACACCTATATATATACACACCTATATATACACACCTATATATACACACACCTATATATATACACACCTATATACACACACACCTATATATACACACCTATATATACACACCTATATATACACACACCTATATATACACACACCTATATATACACACCTATATATATACACACCTATATATACACACCTATATATATATATATATATATATATATATATACATACCTATATATACACACGTATATATACGCACCTATATATACACGCACCTATATATACACACCTATATATATATATATATATACACCTATATATACACACCTATATATATACATACCTATATATGCACACACCTATATATACACACCTATATATATACACACCTATATATACACACCTATATATACACACACCTATATATACACACCTATATATATACACACCTATATATATACACACCTATATATATATATATATATATATATATATATACATACCTATATATACACACGTATATATACGCACCTATATATACACGCACCTATATATACACACCTATATATATATATATATACACCCTGTAATAAATCCGTGAATAAATGCATGTTTAGGTGAGTGCAGCCCTCCCGACCTTGTTTATATATACACCTATATATACACACCTATATATATATATACATACCTATATATACACACCTATATATATATATATATATACCTATATATACACACCTATATATATATATATATACATACCTATATATACACACCTATATATATACACACCTATATATATACACCTATATATACACACCTATATATACACACCTATATATATATATATATATATATATACACACACCTATATATATACACACCTAAATACACACACACCTATATACACACACACCTATATATACACACCTATATACAGGGAGTGCAGAATTATTAGGCAAGTTGTATTTTTGAGGATTCATTTTATTATTGAACAACAACCATGTTCTCAATGAACCCAAACAACTCATTAATATCAAAGCGGAATATTTTTGGAAGTAGTTTTTAGTTTGTTTTTAGTTATAGCTATTTTAGGGGGATATCTGTGTGTGCAGGTGACTATTACTGTGCATAATTATTAGGCAACTTAACAAAAAACAAATATATACCCATTTCAATTATTTATTTTTACCAGTGAAACCAATATAACATCTCAACATTCACAAATATACATTTCTGACATTCAAAAACATAAAAAAAACAAATCAGTGACCAATATAGCCACCTTTCTTTGCAAGGACAAAGAGAGGCACTGAGGCTAGTGGTGTTGTGGAGAGAAGCACTGAGGCTAGTGGTGTTGTGGAGAGAGGCATTGATGCTAGTGGTGTTGTGCAGAGAGGTTTGAAGGCTATGGTGAGGCCTAATAGAAAGCAGTTGTTGTTGGGGGATTCCATCATAAGAGGTGTGGAGATGGACAATGGTGGTCTTGTGAGGTGTCTTCCCGGAGCTACTGCTCACAGAGACAGGAGACGTATCTGTAATATTGTTAAGCAAGCAAAGCAGGAAGAGGAATTGGATGTACTTGTCCATTTAGGGACAAATGACTTGGCTTGCAATGAGGTTTCAGAGGTTAAGGAAGTTTTTAGTGTTTTTGCCAATGATATACGGCAGGTTGCTTCCACACTGTCATTCTCTGAAGTTCTGCCTGTGCATAACACTCAGAACGACAGGCGGATGCGTATTAGGGACTTTAACTTGTGGCTTGGTGAATGGTGTCGGGAGCAAGGATTTGGCTTTATTGCTCATGGTAGCTCTGTTTGGAATGGAAATAAACTGTACAAAAAAGATGGTTTGCATCTTTCTCAAAAGGGAACAAATGTTCTCAGTGAGCAGTTCAGAGGTTTTGCTAGGATGTATTTAAACTAGGATGGGGGGGGGCAAAAGGGTGATAAAACATCAATCCAATTGTCCCCCAAAACAAGGACAGAAGGTGCCTGTAGCAAGTGTGTTAAAAAATGATAAGCTTAGAGTCATGTCTACTAATGCTCGCAGTTTAGGGAATAAGATCCATGAACTTGTGGCAATAATGGCAACTGATAGTGTAGATTTAGTCGCTGTTACTGAGACATGGTATAATGAGAAAAATGACTGGGACATAGCAATACCAGGGTACTCTTTATATAGAAAAGACAGGGAAGGCAAGAAAGGGGGAGGGGTGGCCCTGTATGTAAAGGATAGCATAAAATCTAGCCTAATAAAGGTTAGTGAGGCGAACATAGAGTCTGTTTGGGTTACGTTAGAATTTGGTAATCACACAGTAACTCGTGTAGGTGTGATTTATAGGCCCCCAGGACAAATTGAAGAGTTAGATAATCTACTAGTTGAAGAAATAGCTAAAATGACAATGAAGGGGGAAGTTATCATCATGGGTGACTTTAATCTTCCTGATGTGAATTGGAAAACAAAAATAGCTACTTGTGCCAGGAGCACACATATTCTAAACTCCCTACTGGGATTGTCTCTAAAACAAGTCGTTGAGGAGCCAACTCGTAAAGAGGCCATACTAGATATAGTGTTAACAAATGGAGATTTGGTATCAGATATTACTGTAGGTGAAAGTTTAGGATCCAGTGATCATCAGTCAGTGTGGTTTAATATAAGAACAGTGACTGAGTCACACCACACAAAAACAAAAGTTTTAGACTTTAGAAAAACAAACTTTTATAAAATTAGAATATGTGTAAAAGAGTCATTATTAGACTGGAGCAATTTAAATGGAGTCCAAAATAAATGGGATTATTTAAAAGTTGCACTACTGAAGGCAACAGAAAATTGCATTAGGCTTGTCAGTAAAAGCAAAAAATTCAAGAAACCACTGTGGTACTCCGCAGATGTGGCCAAAATAGTAAAATACAAGAAGTTAGCATTTAGTAATTATAAAAAAACCCAGAGTGAGGAAGACAGAATGACCTATAAGATTAGGCAGAAAGAGGCTAAGCAAGTTATAAGAGCTTCCAAAGCACACACAGAAGAGAAAATAGCACAGTCAGTAAAAAAGGGGGACAAAACTTTTTTTAGATACATAAATGAGAAAAGAAAAGTAAAACAAGGATTAGTTAGATTAAAAACAAAAGAAGGAAGGTATGTAGATGAGGATAAAGGTCTAGCTGACTGCCTCAATGAATATTTTTGTTCGGTATTTACAGATTAAAATGAAGGAAAGGGACCTCAGTTAAGAAAAAGGATAAATGAGTCATTTATTACACGTGAGTTTACAGAGGAAGAGGTTCTATTTCAACTCTCAAAAGTAAAGACAAATAAGTCAATGGGACCTGATGGAATACACCCAAAGCTATTAAAAAAGCTTAGTGGTGTACTAGCAAAACCATTAACAGATTTATTTAACCAATCATTGTTAACAGGAGTAGTCCCAGAAGATTGGAAGTTAGCGAATGTCGTGCCCATTCACAAGAAAGGTAATAGGGAGGAGTCGGGCAACTATAGGCCAGTAAGCCTTACTTCAGTAGTGGGGAAAGTGATGGAAACCATGTTAAAGGATAGGATTGTTGAACATCTAAAAACACATGTATTTCAAGATCAGAGGCAACATGGGTTTACTTCAGGGAGATCATGCCAAACTAATCTTATTGATTTTTTTGATTGGGTAACTAAAATTATAGATCAGGGTGGTGCAGTAGACATTGCTTACCTAGATTTCAGTAAGGCTTTTGACACTGTTGCACATAGAAGGCTTATCAATAAACTACAATCTTTGAGTTTGGATTCCAATATTGTTGAATGGGTAAGGCAGTGGCTGAGCGACAGGCAACAGAGGGTTGTAGTCAATGGAGTATATTCGAAGCTTGGGCTTGTCACCAGTGGGGTACCTCAGGGATCTGTACTTGGACCCATTCTCTTTAATATTTTTATTAGTGATATTGCAGAAGGTCTTGATGGTAAGGTGTGTCTTTTTGCGGATGATACTAAGATATGTAACAGGGTTGATGTTCCAGGAGGGATAAGCCAAATGGAAAATGATTTAGGTAAACTAGAAAAATGGTCAGAGTTGTGGCAACTGACATTTAATGTGGATAAGTGCAAGATAATGCATCTTGGACGTAAAAACCCAAGGGCAGAGTACAGAATATTTGATAGAGTCCTAACCTCAACATCTGAGGAAAGGGATTTAGGGGTGATTATTTCTGATGACTTAAACGTAGGCAGACAATGTAATAGAGCAGCAGGAAATGCTAGCAGAATGCTTGGTTGTATAGGCAGAGGTATTAGCAGTAGAAAGAGGGAAGTGCTCATGCCATTGTACAGAACACTGGTGAGACCTCACTTGGAGTACTGTACACAATACTGGAGACCCTATCTTCAGAAGGATATTGATACCTTAGAGAGAGTTCAAAGAAGGGCTACTAAACTGGTTCATGGATTGCAGGATAAAACTTACCAGGAAAGGTTAAAGGATCTTAACATGTATAGCTTGGAGGAAAGACGAGATAGGGGGGATATGATAGAAACATTTAAATACATAAAGGGAATCAACTCAGTAAAGGAGGAGACTATATTTAAAAGAAGAAAAACTACCACAACAAGAGGACATAGTCTTAAATTAGAGGGACAAAGGTTTAAAAATAATATCAGGAAGTATTACTTTACTGAGAGGGTAGTGGATGCATGGAATAGCCTTCCAGCTGAAGTGGTAGAGGTTAACACAGTAAAGGAGTTTAAGCATGCGTGGGATAGGCATAAGGCTATCCTAACTATAAGATAAGGCCAGGGACTAATGAAAGTATTTAGAAAACTGGGCAGACTAGATGGGCCGAATGGCTCTTATCTGCCGTCACATTCTATGTTTCTATGTTTCTATGTTTAAAAGCCTGCCAGCCATGGATTCTGTCAGTGTTTTGATCTGTTCACCATCAACATTGCGTGCAGCAGCAACCACAGCCTCCCAGACACTGTTCAGAGAGGTGTACTGTTTTCCCTCCTTGTTAATCTCACATTTGATGATGGACCACAGGTTCTCAATGGGGTTCAGATCAGGTGAACAAGGAGGCCATGTCATTAGATTTTCTTCTTTTATACCCTTTCTTGCCAGCCACGCTGTGAAGTACTTGGACGCGTGTGATGGAGCATTGTCCTGCATGAAAATCATGTTTTTCTTGAAGGATGCAGACTTCTTCCTGTACCACTGCTTGAAGAAGGTGTCTTCCAGAAACTGGCAGTAGGACTGGGAGTTGAGCTTGACTCCATCCTCAACCCGAAAAGGCCCCACAAGCTCAACTTTGATGATACCAGTCCAAACCAGTACTCCACCTCCACCTTGCTGGCGTCTGAGTCGGACTGGAGCTCTCTGCCCTTTACCAATCCATCCATCTGGCCCATCAAGACTCACTCTCATTTCATCAGTCCATAAAACCTTAGAAAAATCAGTCTTGAGATATTTCTTGGCCCAGTCTTGACGTTTCAGCTTGTGTGTTGTTTAGTGGTGGTCGTCTTTCAGCCTTTCTTACCTTGGCCATGTGTCTGAGTATTGCACACCTTGTGCTTTTGGGCACTCCAGTGATGTTGCAGCTCTGAAATATGGGCAAACTGGTGGCAAGTGGCATCTTGGCAGCTGCACGCTTGACTTTTCTCAGTTCATGGGCAGTTATTTTGCGCCTTGGTTTCTCCACACGCTTCTTGCGACCCTGTTGACTATTTTGAATGAAACGCTTGATTGTTCGATGATCACGCTTCAGAAGCTTTGCAATTTTAAGAGTGCTGCATCCCTCTGCAAGATATGTCACTATTTTTTACTTTTCTGAGCCTGTCAAGTCCTTCTTTTGACCCATTTTGCCAAAGGAAAGGAAGTTGCCTAATAATTATGCACACCTGATATAGGGTGTTGATGTTGTTAGACCACACCCCTTCTCATTACAGAGATGCACATCACCTAATATGCTAAAAAAGATAGATAGCTTGGCACTCTCCTTACTTGTGATCCAGTAAATCCGCCTGGGTGCAAACGGTGATGCGTTCAGTATATACAGATAACGAAGAATCCAGGATGCACTCTCAGGACTTGTGAAAAACAGTGTTTCGTTTTATTTTAAATCATATGCAATCATATGCAATCATATGCAAACAGATGAACCAACGTTTCGACCTCTGCAGGTCTTTTTCAAGGTTGCAGCACCTCGGTCAGCTCCCACTGTAAATCTCGCGAGAGCCGCGGCTCTCGCAAGACTTACAGTGGGAGCTGACAGAGGGAGCTGACCGGACGGCGCGGAGGAGGAGAGAGCTGACAGGAGCTGCAGGAGAGGTAAGTAAAAAATAATAATTAGTAATAATAAAAAATATATAATAATTCAATAATAAATAATAATACAAAAATAATAATTAAATTAAATAAATAAAAATAATAATAAATAATAATAAAACAAAAATTAAAATAATAAAAAAATTGCCCACCCCCCACCAAGGCTCTGCACCACACACACACACACTGCATTCATACACACACACTGCACTCATACACACGCTGCACTCATACACACGCTGCACTCATACACACGCTGCACTCATACACACACGCTGCACTCATACACACACACTGCACTCATACACACACTGCATTCATACACACACTGCACTCATACACACACTGCACTCATACACACACGCTGCATTCATACACACACACGCTGCATTCATACACACGCTGCACTCATACACACGCTACACACACACACACACACTGCATTCATACACACACACTGCATTCATACACACACACTGCACTCATACACACACTGCACTCATACACACGCTGCACTCATACACACGCTGCACTCATACACACGCTGCACTCATACACACACGCTGCACTCATACACACACACTGCACTCATACACACACTGCATTCATACACACACTGCACTCATACACTGTCAGGATCGGGACAGGGATCCAACACGCAGAGTACAAACAGTAGCCAGATACGTATACCGGACCTTAGAATGGCCGGACTAACGTAAGTAGTACAGTATAGAATGGTCAAAGACAAGCCGAGGTCGAGGGTAACAGAAGACAGGTAAGCGAGAGACAAGCCGAATCAAGGGTAACAGAGATAAGCAGAGTAAGGTAAACAAGCCGGGTCAAAACCAAAAGGGATAATAGAATACACAAGCACTGAGTGACTAGAACAAGCTAGAACCACGACAGGGCAATGAGCTAATGAAAGAAGCTCTGTTAAATACCCTGTTCAGAGCAGTAACCACGCCTCCAAGGCGTCCTGATTGGTCCTGCAGCCATTGACTGACAGGTTGTTCCGGGGGAGTGTCCTGATGACTACTTCCTGCCTAGATGCTGTAAAAGGCAGTCACTCCCTCGCGGCCGGCCTAGCATGACCGGATAGACCGCGGGGAAGGGAGCCATCAGACCGTCTGGATGGAGGAACAGCTAAGTCTCTACCTCTTTCGGAGGTAGAGACCACAGGTACCCTGACAGTACCCCCCCTCTCAGATACGCCCACCGGGCGGAATGAACCGGGACGAGATGGGAAGCGAGAGTGATACGCCCTGCGGAGACGGGGAGCATGAACATCCTCCTGAGGTACCCAACTCCTCTCCTCAGGACCATATCCCTTCCAATCAACCAGATATTGTACTCTCCCCCGGGAGATTCGAGAATCAATAATAGAGTTAACCTCATACTCCTCCTGACCCTCCACCTGAACGGGGCGAGGAGGGGCTATTGTGGAGGAAAATCTGTTACATATGAGTGGTTTCAGCAATGAAACGTGAAACGAGTTCGGGATGCGTAAGGTATTAGGAAGAGCTAAACGATACGCAACTGGATTGATACGGGTCAGCACCCTGTAGGGTCCAATATAACGAGGAGCGAACTTCATGGAGGGCACTTTTAAACGGATGTTCCTCGTGCTCAGCCATACCCTATCACCTGGAACAAAGACCGGAGCCGCCCTTCTACGTTTATCAGCGTGTTTCTTGACCAACATAGAGTTGTGCACAAGGATTTGTCGAGTTTGATCCCACAACTTCCTCAAATTGGCAACATGAACATCAACCGACGGCACCCCCTGGGAAGGGGAATCCGAAGGAAGAATAGACGGATGAAAACCATAATTCATGAAGAAGGGGCTTGAATGAGTAGAATCGCAAACGAGATTGTTGTGTGCAAACTCCGCCCAAGGAATCAAACCGACCCAATCATCCTGGTGTTCAGAAACAAAGCATCGTAAATATTGTTCAATTTTCTGGTTGGTACGTTCAGCAGCTCCGTTAGACTGAGGATGATAGGCAGAAGAAAAGTTTAATTTAATACCAAGTTGAGAGCAGAAGGACCTCCAAAAGCGGGAAACAAATTGGGAGCCTCTGTCCGATACAATTTGAGAGGGTATCCCATGTAGGCGAAAAATCTCCTTAGCGAATATCTCTGCCAATTCGGGAGAAGACGGGAGTTTAGGCAGGGGAATGAAGTGTGCCATCTTAGTAAACCTGTCAACCACGGTGAGGATAACAGTCTGTCTTTTAGAGATGGGTAGATCGACAATAAAGTCCATGGCCAAACAGGACCATGGTTTTTCTGGAACCTCCAAGGGTTGCAGGAATCCACATGGAAGCGTATGGGGTTGTTTGGTTTTAGTACAAACTTCACATGCAGCGATGAACTCCTCAACATCCCTCCGTAAAGCAGGCCACCAGAAGTCCTTAGAGATCAACGCGTAAGTTTTGCGAATACCAGGATGTCCCGCCATCTTGCTATTATGTAAACACTGTAAAAGTTCCAGTTGAAGAGCAGGAGGAACGAAATGACGGCCCGCAGGAGTCTGTTTAGGTGCTAGATGTTGCAACTTAATGATCTCGGCCAGTAATGGAGAATGAATCCTGAGATTCGTATTAGCAATGATATTGCATTTCGGAACTATAGAAGAAAGAACTGGTTCAGGTACAGTAGAAGGTTCATATTGGCGAGATAATGCATCGGCTTTAGAGTTTTTAGAACCAGGTCTGTAAGTCAGTACATAATTGAAGTGAGTCAGGAATAAGGACCAACGAGCTTGTCTAGAGGATAAGCGCTTAGCCTCCCCAATATAGGACAAGTTTTTGTGGTCCGTCAAAATCGTAATAGGGTGTAGGGTCCCCTCCAACAAATGTCTCCACTCCTTTAAGGCTTTAATGACTGCTAACAGTTCCCTTTCCCCGATGTCATATCTGCTCTCAGGCCCAGAAAATTTCTTAGAGAAGAAACCACAAGGGTGTAACGGTTTATCCACCCCTAACCTTTGAGACAGAACAGCCCCAACTGCTGTCTCAGAGGCATCGACCTCGAGCAAGAAAGGCAGAGTCGTATCAGGATGGACTAGAATGGGAGCCGAGGCAAAAAGTTCCTTGAGAGTCTTGAAAGCACCCAGAGCTTCCTTAGACCAGAACTTAGTATCAGCCCCTTGTTTGGTCATATTGGTAATAGGTGCAATGATAGAGGAGTATCCTTTAATGAAGCGCCTATAGTAGTTGGAAAAACCAATAAACCTTTGGATAGCCTTGAGTCCTTTGGGCAAGGGCCAGTCTAAAATAGATTGAAGTTTTACAGGATCCATTTGAAAACCCTCCCCAGAAATCACGTATCCAAGAAAGTCTACCTGAGACTGATCAAAACTGCACTTCTCCAATTTGCAATATAGACCATGTTGCAGCAGCTTGTGTAATACCTTTCTGACCTGTCTATGGTGAGTCTCAATCTCCTTAGAGTGTATTAGTATGTCGTCCAGGTAAACAATAACACAATCATGCTGAAACTCCCTAAGTACCTCATTAATCAAATCTTGAAATACTGCAGGAGCATTGCATAGTCCAAATGGCATAACAGTGTATTCGTAATGGCCATACCGGGTATTGAATGCCGTCATCCACTCGTGACCTTGCTGGATTCTCACCAAATTGTAAGCCCCTCTGAGATCTAACTTGGTGAAGATTTTGGAGCCCTTAAGACGATCAAATAACTCGGTAATCAGTGGGATAGGATAGGCATTTCTGACAGTTATTTTATTCAAGCCACGGTAATCGATACAAGGTCTCAGCGTGCCATCCTTCTTCTTAATGAAAAAGAACCCAGCCCCGGCCGGAGAAGAAGACCTCCTGATGAATCCCTTTTCTAAATTCTCCCGAATATACTCCTCTAGAACCGAGTTTTCCTGAACAGACAAAGGATATACATGGCCCCTCGGAGGCATAGTGCCAGGTAGAAGCTTAATCTTACAGTCAAATGACCTGTGTGGAGGCAAAGAATCGGCATTCTTCTTGTCAAACACTGCCCTTAAGTCTAGGTAAAGGTCTGGTATTTGTCTTTCTGTGGACTGAGTAGGATTCTCCGGTATGTTAATATTAGCTAATGGAGAAACCTTGCACAAACACCGATCCTGGCAGCCCTGGCCCCACGAGAGTATCTCTCCTAACTCCCAATCGATAATAGGGTTATGTTTTTTCAACCATGGGTACCCCAGAACTATGGGAACGGAAGGAGACGAAATGAGCAGAAGAGATAAATTCTCCACGTGTAGGATACCCACATTTAAATTAATGGGTATGGTCTCACGAAAGATAACAGGGTCTAGTAGTGGTCTACCATCTATGGCCTCAACGGCCAAAGGTGTCTCCCTTAGCTGGGATGGGAAATTGTTCTTACTAGCAAAGGCTTGGTCGATAAAATTCTCAGCAGCACCGGAATCTATCAATGCCATAGCCCTTACTACTTCCTTCCCCCAAGTTAAGGAAACTGGTAGCAGAAGCCTGTGATCTTTATAATCAGGAGTAGAGGACAAAATAGAAACACCCAAGGCCTGTCCTCTAGAGAGACTTAGGTGCGAGCGTTTCCCGGGCGGTTAGAACAGTTCGAGAGTAAATGACCCTTGGCTCCACAATACATACACAAACCCTCTCTTCTCCTGTGCCGTCTTTCCTCCTCAGAGAGGCGGGTATACCCTATCTGCATAGGTTCAGTAAGCAAAGATATCGTGGAGTCAGGACTTGGAACAGCGGGAGCTAACCTAAAAGAAGGTCTCTGGTTCCTCTCTCGAGTGTTCTGTCTCTCTCTTAGACGTTCATCTATACGAGAGATGAACGAAATTAAATCCTCTAAATTCTCAGGGAGTTCTCTGGTAGCAACCTCATCAAGGATTACATCAGATAGGCCATTCAAAAATACATCCATATACGCCTGCTCATTCCACTTGATTTCTGCCGCCAGAGACCTGAACTCTAGTGCATAATCCACCAGTGTTTGGTTCTCCTGTCTCAGGCGCAACAGTAATCTGGCTGCATTAACCTTTCTACCTGGAGGGTCAAATGTTCTTCTAAAAGCAGCTACAAATGCGTCATAGTTATAAACTAATGGATTATCGTTCTCCCATAGTGGGTTGGCCCATCTCAGAGCTTTCTCAATGAGTAGGGTGATAATAAATCCTACTTTTGCCCTATCTGTAGGATAAGAGCGAGGTTGCAATTCAAAGTGGATACTAATTTGGTTTAAAAAACCACGACACTTCTCAGGAGCCCCACCATAGCGTACTGGGGGGGTAATGTGAGAAGAAGCACCCACTGTGGCTACCTCTAGACCTGAACCGACAGGAGAAACAGGGGTATTACGTATCTCCTCTGGTGGGTTATTGGCACAAGCTAATAGAGCCTGTAGCGCAAGCGCCATCTGATCCATTCTGTGATCCATGGCTTCAAACCTAGGATCAGGAGCAGCCAGCTGACTGTTTGTACTTGCAGGATCCATTGGCCCTGTCGTAATGTCAGGATCGGGACAGGGATCCAACACGCAGAGTACAAACAGTAGCCAGATACGTATACCGGACCTTAGAATGGCCGGACTAACGTAAGTAGTACAGTATAGAATGGTCAAAGACAAGCCGAGGTCGAGGGTAACAGAAGACAGGTAAGCGAGAGACAAGCCGAATCAAGGGTAACAGAGATAAGCAGAGTAAGGTAAACAAGCCGGGTCAAAACCAAAAGGGATAATAGAATACACAAGCACTGAGTGACTAGAACAAGCTAGAACCACGACAGGGCAATGAGCTAATGAAAGAAGCTCTGTTAAATACCCTGTTCAGAGCAGTAACCACGCCTCCAAGGCGTCCTGATTGGTCCTGCAGCCATTGACTGACAGGTTGTTCCGGGGGAGTGTCCTGATGACTACTTCCTGCCTAGATGCTGTAAAAGGCAGTCACTCCCTCGCGGCCGGCCTAGCATGACCGGATAGACCGCGGGGAAGGGAGCCATCAGACCGTCTGGATGGAGGAACAGCTAAGTCTCTACCTCTTTCGGAGGTAGAGACCACAGGTACCCTGACATACACACACTGCACTCATACACACACGCTGCATTCATACACACACACGCTGCATTCATACACACGCTGCACTCATACACACGCTACACACACACACACACACTGCATTCATACACACACACTGCATTCATACACACACACTGCACTCATACACACACTGCACTCATACACACGCTGCACTCATACACACGCTGCACTCATACACATGCTGCACTCATACACACACGCTGCACTCATACACACACGCTGCACTCATACACACACTGCATTCATACACACACTGCACTCATACACACACGCTGCATTCATACACACACACGCTGCATTCATACACACACGTTGCACTCATACACACGCTACACACACACACACACACACTGCATTCATACACACACTGCATTCATACACACACACTGCACTCATACACACACTGCACTCATACACACACACTGCACTCATACACACTGCACTCATACACACGCTGCACTCATACACACGCTGCACTCATACACACGCTGCACTCATACACACATGCTGCACTTATACACACACGCTGCACTCATACACACACTGCATTCATACACACACTGCACTCATACACACACGCTGCATTCATACACACACACACTGCATTCATACACACACGCTGCATTCATACACACACACACTGCATTCATACACACGCTGCACTCATACACACGCTACACACACACACACACACTGCATTCATACACACACACTGCACTCATACACACACTGCACTCATACACACACACTGCACTCATACACACTCTGCACTCACACACACACTGCATTCATACACACACTGCATTCATACACACACTGCATTCATACACACACACTGCATTCATACACTCACACTGCATTCATACACACACACTGCACTCATACACACGCTGCACTCATACACACGCTGCACTCATACACACGCTGCACTCATACACACACGCTGCACTCATACACACACACTGCACTCATACACACACTGCATTCATACACACACTGCACTCATACACACACTGCACTCATACACACACGCTGCATTCATACACACACACGCTGCATTCATACACACGCTGCACTCATACACACGCTACACACACACACACACACTGCATTCATACACACACACTGCATTCATACACACACACTGCACTCATACACACACTGCACTCATACACACGCTGCACTCATACACACGCTGCACTCATACACATGCTGCACTCATACACACACGCTGCACTCATACACACACGCTGCACTCATACACACACTGCATTCATACACACACTGCACTCATACACACACGCTGCATTCATACACACACACGCTGCATTCATACACACACGCTGCACTCATACACACGCTACACACACACACACACACACTGCATTCATACACACACTGCATTCATACACACACACTGCACTCATACACACACTGCACTCATACACACACACTGCACTCATACACACTGCACTCATACACACGCTGCACTCATACACACGCTGCACTCATACACACGCTGCACTCATACACACATGCTGCACTTATACACACACGCTGCACTCATACACACACTGCATTCATACACACACTGCACTCATACACACACGCTGCATTCATACACACACACACTGCATTCATACACACACGCTGCATTCATACACACACACACTGCATTCATACACACGCTGCACTCATACACACGCTACACACACACACACACACTGCATTCATACACACACACTGCACTCATACACACACTGCACTCATACACACACACTGCACTCATACACACTCTGCACTCACACACACACTGCATTCATACACACACTGCATTCATACACACACTGCATTCATACACACACACTGCATTCATACACTCACACTGCATTCATACACTCACACTGCATTCATACACACACACACTGCATTCATACACACACACACTGCATTCATGCACACACACACTGCAT
The DNA here is from genome assembly GCF_036172605.1 of Pelobates fuscus. Taxonomy (NCBI): domain Eukaryota; kingdom Metazoa; phylum Chordata; class Amphibia; order Anura; family Pelobatidae; genus Pelobates; species Pelobates fuscus. The sequence continues at coordinate 10,119,352 of NC_086320.1, read as the reverse complement.
TCATACACACACACACACTGCATTCATTATATACACACACTGCATTCATTATATACACACACTGTAAATAAATATTCAATTAATATATTTTTTTTAGGATCTAATTTTATTTAGAAATTTACCAGTAGCTGCTGCATTTCTCACCCTAGTCTTATACTCGAGTCAATAAGTTTTCCCAGTTTTTTGGGGTAAAATTAGGGGCCTCGGCTTATATTCGGGTCGGCTTATACTCGAGTATATACGGTATATATACATACACCTATATATGTATACACCTATATACAAATAAAAATATATATATATATTTATATATTAATTCTACATATATATTTATGTCATATTTTTACATAATTAAGTCCTTTTATTAATTACAATTCTCGGGACCTGCCTGAACCGATCTGGGTGATTTTTGGATACGTTGTTCACCCAGATCGGTGCTATCAGGGGATGTAAACACCGCTGGTGTCTGCCCACCGAGTAACTACACCCCCAAGCCAGAGAGCAACAAAGGAACTGGGAGTACCAGAGGCCCACATAGCCCTTGAGGTCATACAGGACTGAAACAGACTACAGGAGTCACCAGGTCCAGTAATTGTTTGTTGGGGGTGGGTTACTCGACTAACTCAGGCAGGAGGTCAGGTACCTGGTTAGTGTCCCCTTGGGAGAGAAGATATGTGGCGAAAGTAACCTCGCTATTTGTACTTGGAGGGGCCTGCTTGCCAGCCACCTGCCCATGGGGTTTTATGTGTTTTTAAGGTGCTTTTTGGGGTTTCATAAAAGTGTATGTTTTTCTGTGCTTGGAGATTATTGGGTTAGATTAGTACAGTTCCTGATTCAATTATCTCCCAAGCACAGAGGAGGGATTCTATTGTTTGTGTATGGGAGAGTCTCACTGTATGACTGTTTTTATTGGTTTATCCACATTGTCACTGTATGACTGTTTTTATTGGTTTATCTTTGTGTCCCTGTGCCCAGCAAGGTGTCACCCTTGTTGGGAAACTTGCATAAAAGGCCAGTGTGCCTCCATTAAAATTCTGTTCCTGCTTACCCTCAATATAGAGTCTCATCTCACCGAGGGCTCCAAGCACTCCACCAGACACCACCAGCACCGCAGTCCCCACGTCCAGCGTTACAGCTTGGCTGGGAACTCGCCTTCCTCCACCCACCCTGGACCCAAGACCAGGATACAGCTTCCAGTGGGTGAACCTCTCCTACTCCAGAAGGCGTAGCAGGAACAGCTCTTAAAAGAGCTAGTGGTTATAATCCCACAGGAGTATAGTGATATAGCAATCCCCAGGGTTGATACAGCCTTTTTCCCCCTGTTAGGAAATCTGGTATAGCCTATACCCATTCGGTAGTTTCCTCCTGAACGGCCAGAGTACAAGTGATTTATAACTCACCGTTCGGTAAATAAAGTAAGAGATTGATCATACGAAATAACAGCTTCCCAAGTAGATTCTCCCAGTAAAGCAGACAGGTACCCAAACATCAGCCGAAGTCTAGATGAAGGGTGTAACAGAACTGAAGTTTAATGATGCCACACTTGCTTTTATGCAAGTCCCCGTACAAGGGGACCTCCCACAGGAACATAAATCATACAGCCAATTATAATACAGGGAAACACTTAAACACTCCCAATACAAACATAAAATCCCCTCCTCTCTACATGGAGATAACTAAGGCTGATAAAGTAATAACTTAATTATCTCCAGGCAGAAAAATCACAATTTACCCAAACTTTGAAACACACTCTAAAACATAAGATATCCCCTGATAGCCCTGATCTGGGTGACCAACATATCCACAAATCACCCAGATCAGTTCAGGGGTTTTCGATTTCCATGGAGGTCTTAGGTGACTGGCTACCCACGAGGCTCCTGCCCAGAACAGTTCCACAAGTTTTGGTGGTTTTGCCCCTCTAGTTCGAAAAGTCTCAAACTAATAAATTCCCGAACAGTTCCCCCTGGCTCCTAGCAGCGATTGTTCCCCTCGTTCATATGAACAAAACTGCCGAACAGCGCTCTCCCCGCTGTTCGGAAAAGAGGAAGCAGGCGTTCATACATTCGGACCGGTGTTCGGGAAGTCGAGTGTCAGATTTTAGTTCCAGACATTCGACGACCAAGTCCTGCTACCTTTGTTCGCACAAACAAGATGGCCGCCATTTTCTCAGCCACGTGGTGTTCGACAGGGAGAGGGCTTAAATGGTTTGTTTTAAAGTTAATGAGCCAGCGGGGTGGTCTCTGTTCGGTAGTTACAGTTACCGAATGGAATTACATAAAATAGCCGAAATAACTTGGTGATTTCTTCACACTGCTCCCCTTTAGTTCCATGGGTCGGCATACCCGCCTAGACCCTGCCGGGTTGGCTTGGGGATGTCCGGGGAATACAAATTAGGAGTCCAGTTCGGTCTGTCGCGACAAACCGTCCGCACTACCATTTTGTTTGCCCTGCCTGTATTGCATTGTAAAGTTATATGGTTAAAGGGCTAGGCTACACCGCAGTAGCCTGGGGTTGTCTCCAGCTACACGGTTCAGCCACACAAGGGCTGATGATCTGTCATTAGGGTAAAGTGATGGCCTTACAAGTAAGGTTGCAATTTCTTCAGTGCCCAGACTAAGGCTAGGCACTCTTTCTCCACGGTGGCATATCTGACCTCTCTGGGCAAAAGTTTCCAGCTGAGGTATGCCACCGGGTGTTCCATCCCATCGTCCCCTACTTGGCTCAACACGGCTCCCAGCCCAAAAAAGGAAGCATCTGTGTGCACAAGAAATTGTTTAGTATGGTTTGGGGCTGCTAACACAGGTGTCCCACTTAATGCAGTCTTAAGTTGCTGAAAGGCGGCCGCGCACTCTGGGGTCCAGGTTACTTGTTTAGGCAGGGCCTTCTTGGTAAGGTCGGTGAGAGGTTTGGCCAGGGCGCTATACTCTGGGACGAACTTGCGGTAGTAGCCAGCTTACCCTAGAAATGCTAATACCTGTGTTTTGGTACGAGGTTGGGGCCAGTTGGCTATCGCCTCTACTTTAGCAGGCTCTGGCCGCTGTCTACCTGAACCCACCCTGTGGGTACTGTACCTCGGCCATGCCGACATGGCATTTATCAGGCTTCAAGGTGAGGCCTGCTAGCCGAATTCGCTTCAGTACCTTGGACAAGTGACCCAGGTTATCCCCCCATGTGCGGCTATACACTGCAATATCGTCTAGATACGCACATGTGAAGTCCTGAAATCCCTCTAGGAGCCTATCAGTCATCCTCTGAAAGGTAGCCGGGGCATTCTTCATCCCAAAGGGCATAACCTTAAACTGGTATAGCCCGAATGGGGTGACGAATACTGACTTGGGGATGGCTGCGGGCTCCAAGGGGATTTGCCAATAGCCCTTGCACAAATCCAGGGTAGTCAAGTAATTCCCCCCAGCCATATTCTGGGCATGGGGTACGCTTTGGTGATAGTTCGGTCATTGAGTCTAAACAAAATTGCGCTGTGCCATCGCGCTTAGGTACTAGCACTAACTGAGAAGCCCAAGGGCTCTGTGAGGGTTCAATAACTCCTAACTTTAACATATCCCTTATCTCGGTGAGCATATTCTCTCTAACTGCCTGAGGGATACAATAGGGTTGTTGCCGTAGTGGAGTTTCTCCCTGGGTCTCTACTCTGTGTACCACAGCAGAGGTGTACCCGGGTACGGCGGAGAACATCCCATGGTATTCCTGCAGCAGCTGAGAGGCCTTGCTCTTCTCTAGGGGGGTTAATTCTTGGCCTAGGCTCACTTGGTCAATAGTACATGGACAAGGGGAAGTCCTTCGCTGTCCTCTGAAGAGGGGGCGCATACTGCAGCCACGTCTCCGGGTCTCTCAAAATATGGTTTGAGCATGTTCACATGAAAGGCTTTGGTTATCCTTTCATCCGAACATTTGCCCACAATGTAGGTAGTGTCGCTGATGCGCTCTACCACCTTAAAGGGTCCTTGCCAGGCTGTATGCAGTTTGTCTTTCTTTGCTGGTCTTAAAGCATACCTCCTACCTCCAGTATTCTATCTCTGTGAGAGTCCGCAGGCGGTCACTGAACTCCAGAACATATTGGACGATAGGGACCCCCTTATCATCTGTCTTGCCCTCCCAGTGCTCTCATATGAGATCCAGCGGGCCCTGGACTTTTCTCCCGAACAGGTGGATGCCTGGGGCACTTCACGGTAGGCAAACAGAAGATGGGGTAGGCACTTTTCCCAGTTTCGGCAGGACTCTGTGAAGGTCTTAAGCATCTGCTTAAGCGTGCCATTAAAACATTCACAGAGTCCATTTGTCTGGGGGTGATAGGGGGAGCTGAAGAGGGGTTTCACTCCGCAACTTTGCCACAATTGTTGTGTCACGAGTGCAATGAACTGGGTCCCCCTATCGGACAGAAACTCTTGGGGAAACCCCACCCGGGAGAACACTTTAACTAGGGCCTCTGCTACAGTCTCTGCTTCTATGTTTGAGAAGGCTACTGCTTCGGGGTACCTAGTTACGTAGTCCATGACTGTGAGGATGTACCGTTTGCCTGACGGGCTGGGTCTGCTGAGGGGGCCTATTAGATGCACTGCTACTCGGTGAAAGGGCTCCTCTATAATGGGTAAAGGGTGTAGTTTGGTTTTCTGGTCCTTTGACAGATGTCACATGTCCTACAATAATACTTTAGGTCCTGAGTGATCTTTGGCCAGAAGAACGTTTGGGTTAATCGGTCTCTCGTTTTCTTAACCCCCAGGTGTCCTGCTAACGGGATGTCGTGGCTGAGTTTGAGTAGCTCAGCTCGGAATTTAAGGGGTACTACTAGCTGCCTTTTTGTGACCTGGGCTGCCCCGTGGCCTGCTCCTCCTGTCACTCGGTACAAAAACTCCTTATACCACTCAAAATTTTCTTGGGTGCTGTCATCCCTGGGGAATTCTACTGAGGTCCTTTATCCCTCTAACGTGGGGTCTGTTCTCTGCTCCTGTTCGAAACCTTGGGGGGTATCCCAGAACGGGGCGGGGGTGTCAGGCAGAGGGGGTAATAAAACTCCTACCTGTTTTATCTCAGAGTGCAGCGGCGCTTCCAGTCAGGCTTGGGCTCGGGTGGTCACCGGATAGGCTTCCGTAGGGGTGTTGCATGTGAGCTGGGACGATAAACAGCCTACGTCATTCCCCAATAAGACCTCGGCTGGCAGTTCCTTCATGAGGACAACCTCGAGGTGCTTGGGTCCAGAACCCCAGTCTGGATGCACTTTGGCTGTGGGTACCCAAACATCAGCCGAAGTCTAGATGAAGGGTGTAACAGAACTGAAGTTTAACAAATAAATTCCCCTGGCTCCTAGCAGCGATTGTTCCCCTCGTTCGTATGAACAAAACTGCTGAACAGCGCTCTCCCAGCTGTTTGGGAAAGAGGAAGCAGGCGTTCGTACGTTGGGGAAGTCGAGTGTCCGATTTTAGTTCCAGACACTCGACGACCAAGTCCCGCTGCCTTTGTTCGCAAAAAAAAGATGGCCGCACAGGGAGAGGGCTTAAATTATGGTTTGCTTTGAAGTTAATGAGCCAGGGAGGTGGTCTCTGTTCAGTAGTTACAGCTACCGAATGGAATTACATAAAATAACCAAAATAACTTGGTGATTTCTTCACACCCCCCACACATGAGATGAGACTCTATGTTGAGGGTAAAATAGGAACTCAATTTTAATGGAGGCACACTGGCCTTTTATGAAAGTTTCCCAACAAGGGTGACACTCAGGTGGACCTTGTTGGGCACAGGGACACAAGATTAACAAGCCAATAATAACAGAGTTATACAGTGAGACACTCCCATACAGTATACACAATCCCTCCTCTCATCCTGAGAGATAATTAAGGCAGATAATGTATTAACGTAATTATCACCAGGCATAAAAAACATATTTTACAAATTCTCATAAGTACCCCAAAACAACACATCCCCTTAAATCCCCCGAAAGCCCTGATCTGGGGGAACAACATACTTAAAAATCACCCAGATCGGCTCAGGGGTTCAAAAGTTAGCTGGAAGTCTCTTTTTGACCGACCGCACACATGGTTTCATGCCCAAAATAGTTCCAGAGAATCAGGCTGTGCGGCCAGTCCATTTCAACCAGTCGTTGAACAAGTAACGTTCAAATAGTCGAACGGAGCCGTTAGTGCACAGAGTCAGTGAGTGTATCTGGTTCGGTAGATTATTTCTACCAAATGGCGCTCCGTTCCTGCAATTCCAGTCGAACCTAACCGGAGATTGAAGTCCCAGCGGTGTTCGTGCCGTCGAGTGTCCGATTTTAGTTCCATGTGCTCGACGACAAAAAAAACGCTGGACGCATTCGACTAAACAAGATGCAGGCGACCACTATACGAACGGCGACCACCCAGCTGTTTGTCAATTAAGCTGTGGTTAACCACTAATCTGGGAGGTTAATAGGCTGCACACTCCACTTGCGGGTGGTCCGGCTGTTCGGTTGCTTGTTCGGTAAACGAACACCATAAGTATAATCCATTCAGTAAGCCCCATATACTGAACCATAGAAGGGAAAAGGCATGAACAAAGCCTTTCCACAGTCCTACACCAAGGTCTAATAAAGGGGCCATCGTCCTGGGGCAATAGGCTGGCAAGCAGGCCCCTCCAAGTACCAGTGGCGAGGTCACCTTCGCCACAGTGCTCCCATAAACCTCCTCATGAGATGTGGGAGTTCCTCTGTAGGGATTTCGTCAGATATCCCTCTAACCTTCAAATTGTTGTGTCGCTGCTGGTCCTCGAGCAGTGCGAAGCGATGTTCATTCTTCGCTTGCTGCATCTAGAGCGCCAGAATTCACCGGACTAAACCAGATGTGGAACTAATTTCGAGGATGTACAGAGCCTCGAGCCCAGACTTTAGACAATGGTTTCTCGGGCTCTGTACATCCGAAAGCCCCGCTATTTGCAGGGGTCCTAGCTGGGACCCGGGGCTATCCAGGGATGTATGTCAGGTGTGTACCCCATTTCCTTCCTGCGGCGCGGAGCCCCCTACTGTTTCCCCATATATGTAATGTGTTTTACTGTTTGTAATTTTACAACATGACAGGAGGCTTCACATTTTGCATAATCTCTTTTTACTAGCTCCAGACAGCAGCAAAGAAACACATAGAAAAAAAGAACCAATCACATGAGAGCAGAATGTACATAAGGCATAGTGACCTCATCACTTCCTCTTTCTTTGCTGCTCCATCAAGCAGACAAGCAGAGTATTACTTTTCTCCATTACTTTATGTTTATATTGCCTCTTTTGAGGTTGTTTCTGTATTATATTTTAATATAATTTGCTGTTTGTTCTTGCTGTGCTTCTGTACTATGTGCAGCTGTGTTTTTTTCTATGTTATTTATTGTTTCTACCTTATTCTTGGTTTCTGGTCTCTCCCCACATTGCTCTCACTTCTCTGGGGTTGGGGGGCTTTTGGGTCTTTCTGGGGTTGCATGTTTATGTTGAATTAGGCCATTTATATAAGCTGTTTATAGGGATTTCACCCATAACCTTGGATGAACTATTAGAGCATGAATTAGTGCCCTCTGTCAGGACTGTGGCCTGCACTCAGGGGTTGAGCCCCCTACTATAGTTATACTGCACTGTGATACTGTATGGAGCCATGCTGTTACAGCCTCTGTTAACTGCTAGACAGGATTTCCAGGACATACTGCATAAAGGACTATCTCCCATTCTCCCATAACTTTAAATTAACTATTAGAGCATGGATTAGTGCTCTCTGTCAGGGCTGTGGCCTGCACTCAAGGGGTGAGCCCCCTACTATATTTATACTTCACTGTGCTACTGAATGGAGACATGCTGCTCCAGCCTTTGTTAACTGCTGGACAGGATTTTCAGGACATACTGCCTAAAGGAATATCTCCCATGGCATTGAATCAACTGTTTGAGCACAGATTAGTGCTCTCTGTCAGGGCCGTGGCCAGCACTCAAGGGTTTATACCCTGTGCACCTGGGGTAAGGCCCCTACTATATTTATACTGCACTCGGACACTGTATGGAGCCATGCTGCTGCAGCCTCTGTTAACTGCTGGGTATGATTTCCGGGACATACTGCCTAAAGGAATATCTCCCATGACAGTGCATTCATTATTGGAAGAGCTGAATTCCCTATCAGGCTGATGGCCAGGACTTAAGGGTTCATACCCTGTGCACCCAGGTGAGGCCCCTACTAGATGTGCACTGCATTACTGCATTGAGACGTGCTATGAAAGACACTGTTAACTACCGGACAGGAGTTTCAGTGCTCCCTGCTTAAAGGAATAGCTCCCTCGACAACTCATTTAATTGTTGGAAAACTGATTGTTGTGCTATATCGGAGCTGTGGCTAGCACTTAAGGGTTCATACCCTGTACACCCGGGGTGAGGCACCTACTATATGTGAGGCGCACTATTCGGCTGAGGGAAGACATACTAGGGCAACCTCTGTTAACCGCTGGACAGGATTTCCAACACTTCCTGCTTGAAGGACTATCTCCATCGACAGTGAGTCATTGTGGAGAACATATTTATGTTCTATATTGATACCGGAGAAACTGACGGAAGCCAAGCACAGAGAGATGGACACAGGTTTCTTCAGGAAGGAAGAGATTCTTTATTCGGTTCACCGATCGGGACTCAGAGGGACTAATGTCACCAAAATACAACAAGTTCTGAGCCCCGGACAATAGTGCAGGCTCCTTATATAGGCATATAACTCCTCCCATATTAAGCTCCACCCGCACATTCTCTTAACCAATCAAAACAAATAAGAATTAACTTCCTGCTTGACCGCATGGCTTGTCCAGCACAATGGAGGAGGGGAATACTACATCCTGTATTCTCGCACATGCCCCGTACACTACTGATCGTATCTTGCCACGTGCAACCAACCGACCGATACGTCAGCATATGCACGTACACATGCCACGTGGTAATCTCGGCCTACTAAATTTATTTTTACCGAGATTCCACCACAATATCTGGACTGTGGCCAGCACTTAAGGGCTCATACCCTGTGCACCTGGGGTGAGGCCCCTACTATGCGTGCGATGCACTGGAATGCTGAATGGAGGCATGCTGTTGCAGCCTCGACTGACTGCTGAACAGGATTTCAGTGCTGCCTGCCTAAAGACACATCTTCCATGACAGTGAATTAATGGTGGGAGAACTGATTTATGCTCTCTATTAGGGCTGTGGCCAGCACTTAAGGGTTCATACCCTGTGCTCCTAGGGTGAGGCCCCACTATATGTGTGCTGCACTGTGCTGCTGAGCAGAGGCATGCTGTTGCAACCTCTATTTACTGGGTGAGCCCCAGTCTAATTTATTTCGCCACAATTCAGAGTTCTGCCTGCAAGGGTTTCTGTGAGCTCTGCCTACTACTATGATAGGCTGATCTGTTTGCCTTGCATCCTGTGCCTACCTACTGGTTTGTGCCTTACACAGGGGTATCCCATACTACGATAAACCTACCTGCCTATTTCTTTCTGGGGGATCCCCAGGTAACTAAAGGTGACAGTGCCTCACACACTACTGACCGAGAAGACACAGAAATTACCCTGGACCCTACTGGTCAATGGCTGTGTAACCTACACATCCATCACTCACATTCGAGAGACTGGTCCCCTGTCGATCACCTGGCTACTTTATGCACCTGTGGCTTTGTAGCCTCTAGATAGAGATGTTCATAACCGCTTGCGGTCGGACAACCCATGCCCTTCCCTCCGGGATAGAGCGGCAGAGACGACTGCACTTGACCAGCGGATGATGTCCGTCATGGTTCTGGGTGGCCGCAACTCCGCAGGGGAGACAGGAAAATTCTCAGAGACACCCAAGACTAACTGCTGGATTCTATCGACCCTATCATGGGTGTGATGCCGGACACCGCCAACACAATCTGGGAATGGGCTCACAATATTCGGGAAAGGGCTCAGAGATGTTTCTGTTTTCGTCAGAAACCCCAGTGTTCCCCTCTCCTAAGGGACGCGTATAGCAGCACTCCTCCGTATTGACGGATGGGTGGCGGATCTGGGCGCCAAATCATTGGGGCACAAGGCACACCAATTCCTGAGGGGACTTATTGCACATGTTTATGGTCCAGCTGCCCTCATCAAGACCCAAACCTCCAGGGGGAGGGTGTTACGTGGTTACCTCCATAAGGGTTGTTCTTTGGGACCGGTCGACAGCGGGGCTTTTTTGCCAACCTCTTTGGGACATCTGACCCGGTACCCCGCTATCGCTAACTCTATTACCCATATAGAGCGCGAGTCAACCTCTGGTGCTCCAGATGAGCTAGGTACCGTTTTAGTCAGGGGAGCGCCCCTAGGGTACCATTGATTTACTTTCTACTACACCCACAGAGATTCCATCGCATCTAGGTGGAAGGCATGCAAACCTAATAAGGACCCCTTTCACGTAGACAACTGGCTTGCGAAACTGGATTTGAAGACACGTCATGGTGTTAGTTTTTTCTATCCCTCTTGGAGACGCTATCTAGGTTTCCTGTGACATGATCAACCTTGGCTCTTCACCTGATCCCTCAGCTTGGATCCTTGGGGGCTTCGTTAAACTACCGAAACCAATGTTTAATTACGTGTGGGGTATACGAGGCATTATCTTCTTGGACAATCTCCTTCGGGTTGATTCAGGAAACTGAAGACTTCGTCAACACCCACGATTCTCCGAGGTCCGACTGGAACCGTTGTATTTCGAAGTGGATGATCTGCTTTTTAAGATTCATAAGCAACTCTGCGCCTTGCATACTGAAGCGTCCCCTCTTCATTCAAAGGTCTCCTCTATCCTCAAGGAATATTCACACGGTCCTCTACTTTAACACTGTGACCCTACACATTGCATACCTAGAATTCTTTGGGCAATACTTCACTATCCGTAGGCTGGTAAAGAAGTACTCCATCCGTTACATCCTACTACAGATGGACAGAGCGTTGACAGTCCAGTATACCATTTGCCTGGATGGAACCAACTCCCGTCTTCTGTCAGACATCATGAACGGCATCTGTCTCCCGGGGGAGACTCATATCAGAGGTACCGCCAGAATACGGTGTTCAATTGCCACAATGCATGACGGTGCACAATGGTGATTGCACTCCGACCAACTTGGCCTCCCAAGGGGACGTATGTTTTAACCTCCTTGCAATGTTTGAGAAAAATTCGCCATCATCTTGTTGTTCAGCAAATAACACCGCCTTGGCCGTCCCACTGTGACAGAATCAACCTTGTTTCCTGGACCTTATGGAACTGACTGGTGAGGATCTCCTTCTTCTACATTCATATCCTACTATTTCTCACAGAGGGAACCCACATCTTCTATTCCTGATAGCCTAGACTTTTTGGGGTTCTTGGCAGATCGGCGAACTATCGCAGGCTGCTGGGGACCTATTGGGAGTCTCTTGGGCCCCAGGGACGTGACTGCTGGGGACCTCTTGGGAGTCTCTTGGGCCTGATTGGTGTTTGGAACTTGACCCATTATGTGGTGATTCGGACGTGTCCCAGTCTGAGGACTCCCGATGGACTAGGATCCTCTTGTTTATCCACTACCCAGTGACATCCACCTCCGGCTTATGGGATGTGGTCATACTCCATTTTCTCTATGGGACTGGGCATCTGCTGATGGACTTTTATGCTTGGTCTGGTGTGGCTTTCCATCAGGTACTGATGTTCAGGCGTTCGACTGAGAGGTTTTCTCCGGTAGCACCGACGTACTAGGTCTCTCGTCGCACTTTAGGATTCTTCCTTAGTTTTCTATTCTTATCTCAGCGTTAAAAATACAAAATACAAAGCCTCCTGTCATATTGTTGTAAAATTGAAGATTATGCTAGCTTTAGTGTACTAATAATCTTAATTTTAATAATGACAGGAGGCAAGTATTTTCCCTGCTTGCTTCGCTAACCCACCCTTTCATTTTGTTTTCTTTGTATATATCACGGTTCTAAGGTAGGTTTGCCTCATGTTTTGTACTTACATTGATGATTGTATTTCCAATAATCTGGAATTCTCATTGGAGTTTTACATAATAGTTATTAAAATTTTAGATTGTAATTAATTTACAATTTTCTTCTATGGGATGATGTATATGGTACTTGGATTTACATGTTCATGACTGTGCCTAAACCTGTCACACATTCTCTTTTCAGTATGATTCGTCTCTGAAGACATTCAATTGTTCCCGTGAAACTCTCTGGAATTTTAATAATTCGGATTTGATTCGTCCCTGAACACTTTTTCGTTTTTTGTGTGGAATTCACAGGGGAGTTTGCTCCTTCGGATCTTGGACTTAGGTGTTATTGTTATTGCTGTTTATATGTTTACTTCCGCTTGATGTCGCTTTCTGAAAGAGGAAGTGATGAGGTCACTATGCCTTATGTACATCCTACTCTCTTGTGATTGGTTCTTTTTTCTATGTGTTTCTTTGCTGCTGTGTGGAGCTAGTAAAGAGAGATTATGCAAAATACTCGCCTCCTGTCATTATTAAAATTAAGATTGTTAGTACACTAAAGCTAGCATCATCTTCAATTGTTGTGCAGTTGGTATCTCACAGAGCGGGAGATAGTTATCTGGAAGCCATCCCTGTAACGGACCGCTCAGCATACAAGGGGTTAAAATCGTTTAGGCGATAATCCCTTTTACACAGACAGGCACAGCTACTGTAAAATCACCAAAACTCACGAATTGGATATAAATGAATGCACCAAACTCCCGAACTGCATACAAGGGAATAAGGTAGCACTCCAAACTCCCGAACTGGAACCTCACGAATAGCTGCTAGCAGACGAACAGGAAAAAATTCCCAAGCGGCTTACACTCCTGGCAGTCAGTCCCTATCAGCATACAGTGAATCCCCCCAAGAACGAGACAAGGCTCCGTGTTGAGGGTCAATCAGAGGTCTGTTTATTGAGGGCTACCTGCCCCTGTATTTATGCAGGTCTCCCACCTGGTGGACACTCCCCTAGGGGACCAGATGGAAGACTGTGACAACGGACAGACTAGTACCAATTACAGACATACAGCAGTAAAACATCCCCACAATGCATCCTGGCTTCCTCCCTTCTGCCCTGGAGAAGTAATTCAATTATCTCCCAGGACAGAGGCAAAACTCCATTACACACGTGGGGACACAAAGACAGACTATCACTTTAAAATACACAAAGTTACTTTTTGCACATAAAACACAGACATGTAACATATCCCCAGATAGCTCAGGCCTGAGTGCACATTATTAGGTGAATGGCACTCAGACCACACGAATACAGTTTAATTGCCATGGAGCCAAAGTCTTTAATTACACGAACAGGCTCCATGGCATTGCTATCTGGGTTAAAACATTCCTCCAACTTAAAATACTGATTTACATGCATTCGTTAAGTCCGTACGAATTAGAACCAGGGGCTGGAGGTTCAGCGGTGCCTGCACGTAAAAGTGTCCGGGTTTGGTGCATGAAAGTCGGGCAGAAAAGTGCTGGCTGCCCGGGGAGCTCCAGAACACCGCCATCGTGTGGCGGCTAAGTGTAACCGCGACCACCCAGTAACAATCAATTAAGCTGCGGTTAACCGCAGCTACTGGGTGGTCAATTGCCGGCACACGCTTGTTAAGCCGCGGTTAACTGCGGCTTCATGGAGGTAAATGGAGGGCGCACTCCAGCTTCTGGGTGTCCCATTAACAGCGCCGGACGGCTTCCCACGGCTCTGGGGAGGCTGAAAAGAAGCTGTTTGTTCGGTAGATAGAATCTACCGAACGGCTGTGCAGAAAGGGAGAAATAAATCCTTCTGCACAGTAAAATTAACCCTATATCTGCCGGTCCATAATTCAAAGGCAGCAGGCGGGCGACCAGGCTCCTCCAATGCAATGTGGCGAGATTGGTTTCGTCACAATCCCCCTCCAGCCTGGGATTGTATGGAACAGGATGGAGACCCCCTGTGAGGGTCTGTGCATAAAATCTGTATGTTTCAATAAAGCATTGTCAGTGTTGTAACCTCCAGAACTAGGTCTTGTCCAGTTACTGGGGGGGAAGAAAGGGTTATTCCCTGTGCCAGCTTGTCGCAGCTGGTGGAAGATGCAGTGGAGAAACTCCTTGTAAGGACTGAGGAGCTCCCATGACTGAGTGCCGTCCAGCCCCTGGGAGCGCAGGGAGCTAGTTCCCCTATACGTTCTCTTGTTCCCTTTAAAGGAGCTAACCGGTCGGGTTACAGGGAGCTCCATTACAGCCCCCACAACCCCTATGTGACCTGTCAGGCCTGTGAGGTCAGAGCGGAGTTGGGCCATATCTGCATGGAGTGCTCTCTGCAATTTCCCCAGCATGGTCTTCAGCATTGCCGTGGTCACAGGCCCTGTATTGCCAGTCTTGGGGACCGGTTGCGGTAAGATTGAGGGAATCAATCCGCCTGTGTTGTCTGTTAGGCTGAAGTCCTCAGAGGAGTCTGAGTAATCCTCAAGGTCACGGCCATCTTTGGCCCACTGCCGCTGTGTGCTTGGAAAAGAACGCCAATATTAATGCTCTGGCTTGTGTTTTTTTGTTTTTCTTCCCATATTGGGTGGGCGACTGGAGGGTTGTTTTTCCCAGCAACAGGGATGAGGTTAGTATAGGCGAGGAGCTAATTGATTGCACGTCTGCTCAGGTCAGTCTCCAAGACCCGCCCCAATATCATAATACTAAATCATTTGAAAAGTTTATCCAAAAATATTAAATAAAGGTCATCATGTTGTATGGGTCCCTGTGGCAGAACATACCGTTTATTTAGACTGTTAGAATCTTACTACTAGCTATCTTACACGTATCCACCTAGTTCGACTCCCGAACAGCGACACCCTGTAGCTTGTTAGAACACTTGAACACTGACCACCCCCTACATGATAAAAAGCAAACTAACCAATTAATTAGTGCCTTCCCTGAGTGGCCACCATTTCGCATAACCAAACACACGTGGTCGAAGGAATGGCGCCCATTTTGTCTACCGAACACAGGTAGCGGGATGAGGTCGTTGAACGCCTGGAACCCTTTTTGGATTTGCAGATATTGGGGAAACTCTACCTGCTCTGTGTCCCAACCAGCTAGGAGAGCGCTCTTTGGGAGAAATAGACTCTCAACCAGGGGGAGCATTTGTTCCCTGTAAACAAGGGGATAACTTTGACAGTATTCATACAGGAACTCCCGAACTGAGACCGGCCGCTGTCCAACTTTCTATGGAAATGTTTTGGGCCTCAACCTCTGATCTGAACGCTATTTAGTCAACTAAGGTGCTCTGATCTGGGCTATCCAGGGATATAACAAATGTGGGGTCCCTGTGAATATTGGGGGTACCTTTAGGGGATTGTGAATATATTTTGTATGTTTCCCTGAACAGCTTCCTGACTCAATTATCTCCCAGACACAGGGACGCCAGGGAGTGGCTTGCTATATTCTTGTATGCAGGCCCCATGCTGGGGGTCTGTGTATAAAATGTTGTGCCTGAATAAACTAGATGACCCCCTTGTCTTGTCTGGTTACTGGGGGAATGCAAGCTACAATCACACAAGGTTCCAGTCTGGCAGAGAGGGAAAATAGCAGAGGTAAGTAGTCGGGTTACCTGGAGTCCGCCATCGTTCCTAAATATAAATGCGAATGGATTCACAAAAGGAGAAAAAAATATATAAGCTATGAAGTCAGTGTAACAATACAGACCTCTGGAGCACTCATTTCTAGTGGTGTGTATTCTAGAAGGGGTCGTCACTGACACCAGGGTCAAGTCAGTGAATCTGTTTCCCCCAGAAAGCTGGTCTCCATAGGGGAATCTCTGTAAAGCAAGGCTGAAGTGGCAGACAGGGGGAACAGGTAGTGAATTGTGGCCAGGGCCTGGGTAGGCACAGAGGCCTCTATGCCCCCGCTGACTCGGAGTTGCCAGCAAAGTTGGGTAGGAACTCACTCCTCTACCTACTGGAGCAGGTCCCTGAAAGGCAGGCATTGACCGTTCTCTTTCTTCCAGGCAGGTATCAACCCCTCTGCTAATTTTATTTAATATTTCTTGCTTGTACAAGTCAATGTTGTTCTTAATAGACCATTAATAATCCATTTCATGTGTTTTATTGACAGCTAAAAATTTGGCAGGATTTGGTATAGTCACTCAGAGCTCTGACTATGGCATTGGTGAGGCTATACGAGCTATCGATGGGAATTATGACACAAACTACCTCAACCATCCCTGCACTCACACAAATAATGACTACGAACCATGGTGGAAACTGGATCTGAGAATGAGAGCAACCATTGATTTAATCGTCATAACGAACCGTCAGGATTGCTGCGCAGAGCGTTTGAGAGGAGCCCAGGTTAAAGTCGGAGATTCTCCTGATGGCAACAACCCAGTGTGAGTCCTGATTAAATCTCATGTTGTCTCTGTAAGGATGAGATTCTAGTCAGATCTCAGATATAAGTACATATTAGGTCAGTCAAACATTTCAGTAAGCATCAAACATGTTTTTGGAAGATTCATTATACTGATAATTTCCAACCAGTTATTATTATTATTAATATAGCGCTAACATATTCTGCTAAGCTAGAAAATGGACATTTAGAAGTGAAGAAGGCCCTGCTCAAACAAGCTTCCAATCTATGAGGATCTGTGGTATCCCAATATATATCATTAGGTGTCTTGCCGAGAGAAACTTGATGGTGAGGTATTGTAATTAACACTGTAAGTCCCGTGTAATGAATCCAGGAGCTGGTTCACTTAAAAAGGCTTTGTTAAAATTCAGGATGAAAACATGGAATTTGTATATATGGTGTGTATACCTTTAAATCTGTCTCAAATGAGATAAAATTAGGTGCACGCCAAATACTATACTTTTAACAAACAGGAAATTAAAATCACCTTCCAGTATAGGAAACTGTTTCCTGTGATATAATAAATCAGTGTAACACTGATACGTAGTGACACAATAGTATATGGTGTGTGTGTCTTTAAATTTATGATCTATAAGTGGACAGAATATATACCAAGTGGTGTATTTAGAAGTACGGAGATATATTATTTGGTGGAAATATGATGAAGATGACTGTATTTCATATAAATGATTAAAAATCAATAAAATCCAATGAATTCCAAATGAAGTTAAAGAATAATTCAAAATTTATTAGAAAAAAGGGCGCCTATATCAGGGCTTTCAAAGTGGTAGAGTATAAAAATATAAAACTACATAAAAATGAATAAATATAAGTCAGGGACGTTTTGCAAGATTGTTACCAGCACATCTGTGTAGGTTGTTCCGTTTTTGTAGTGAGGACCAGTTAGGATGGATGTGGATAGTTTGTTGCTCTTTCTGCCGGCTGTTTGTGAGGTTGGCGTGCGTCCCAGACCTCACTCTGGATGATGCACGCTGTTAGCCGGCGGGTCCCCAGATCTCGGAACACTCTACGTTTGATGGAAAAATGCTGCAGCTGGATTCCTGGTCTGCGTCCGTACCCTGCTTACTTCTTTGTGGTCTGTGGTCTAATGCGTTTCGTGGGTGTCAGCCCCACTTCCTCAGAGACGTGATGAGGATTCTTCAGTACACTACGATTTTTATATAGTTCTAATTGGTGTTAATTACATTGATTGTCACTTTACTTTGCCAATTAAAACTTTGCATTTAAGCTGGTGTTTAGTAAACACACTGAAAAAAACTTAAATTGGAACATATGTTGTGGTGTACACAGTTATTACGGCTAATAAACAGATAATGGAAAACATTGGAAATAACATAAAAAAGTGTATAAAATATATAAAATATATCGGAAACATCAGAAAATACATCAGGAATACATTAAGAGTACCTTAAAAGTGTATTAAAAATGCAATAGAAAAATGTAATGTCATGTAATAATAAAACATAAAAATGCAATACAATACAATAAAAATGCATTATAAATGTAATAAAAAGACTGAAAAGAGGAACATATATATTTAAGGAGTATCTCTAAATGTTAATAACGGACCATATTGGGTATAATAAATGAATAAACGGATAAACACAGAATTGGAAAGAATTACACAATTGTGGTATGGAATTCATATACAATGAATGATGAATGATGCATAAATGGATGAACAAATAGATGGACTGTATGAAGTCTGATACAATTCTAATGTCAAAGGTGATAGTGTACAATTTATTAAGGAAAGCATTGAGTTGCTAGTTGTAACATACAGCTAGAGCTTAAATAAAGCTGTGGGATTAACAGTGTAAGGACTGTGTGAAATTGAGTATAGTTCTAGTGTTAGAAAGTGACAAAAAGTGATATTGCGCAATTGTTTGTAGGAGGAGAGAACTACATTCAATAACTAGTGGTGACATACAGCTAGAGGGAGAATGGAAGAACTCGTGTATATCTATATATGAAACTGAAGATATAGTATACATATATAGAATGTATCTGGATACAAGAGAAAATAAATTAGTGTAAGGTTGAAATGTGAAATTATAATATATAGATTGTGTCCATCAGGTATCCTATCGGAGCCGTGCTTAAATAGAGACATAGTACATTAATAAGTGCTGGGTTTATACTAGAGGGTCTAATGATGTGGTTCTAAAATTGAAAAAAAGGAAAAAAAGGAAAAAAGGGAGAAGAGAAGGAATGTATAACTAATACCTGTGATGTGTATAAGTGCCTAAGTGACAATAATATTAATACTATTAAAAGATGGATGATTAAATGGATATGTATCTATGGATAAATGGAGAGATGTATACATGGAAGGGCGTGTGCTTCTTATGGATATATATATATGAGTGTGTATATGCAGTACCATCTGTATCCCTTGGATGGGTAAGTGAAGAGGTGGACAATAGTAAAAATAAAAAAATAAAAAATATAAAATACATATAATAAAATACATATAATAAAAAATGATGATGATAAATAGGTGAAAGGGAGGTAAAAAAAGGGGGAGATAAAAAAGAGAGGTAAAAAATTGAGGTTGAAAGTCCGCCATCTATGTGTCAAAAAAAAACAAAAAAAAACACATATCTATAGAAAAGCATTCAGTTCATAGTCTATGTTCAAGCCTTTAGGTGCTAAGGTCTCTAAGTTGAATATCCATTTGGCCTCGGTTTGGTCAAGATTTCTCTCCATATCCCCACCTCTCCAGTGTACATTTACTTTTTCAATGGGTAAGAATCTTAAACTCGTGGGATCTCCTCTGTGGAATTCTTGGAAGTGTTTGGAGAGGTTGTGTGTCTGTAGTCCTCTCTTAATATTGCGTATGTGTTCCGCTATTCTGGTCTTCAGGGATCTTTTTGTTCGTCCTACATATTGTTTGGGACAAGGGCATGTAATAAGATAGATGACTCCTACTGTGTCACAGCTCATATTGGTGTGTAGGTTATATTCTTCCGAGTTTGTTGTGGATTTGAATTTGGTCGTCTCCAGTTCTAAGGAGGGATTGTTCCTGCATGCTATGCATTTGGTGCATCTTTTGAAGCCTCTGGTTTCTGTTCTGTCATGGGCATTATGAGAGGATTTTAAAGTGGGTGCTAGCATAAGTTGTAGGTTTGGTGCCTTTGTGAAGATAATCCGTGGTTTAGGATCAAGGATGTCGGTGAGTGTAGGATCACTCCTCAGTATGTTCCAATGTCTGTTTAAAATCTTCTCTATCGTACGAGATTGATGGTTGAACTTGGTTATAAAAGCAGGGGTCAGATGTTGTGTGTCTGTAGTCTTCTTCTTGTTTTTTAGAGTGTCTTCTCTTGGAGTTATTAGAGCTGTCTTTTTAGCGTCAGACAGTAGTGTTGTGGGATATCCTTTAGCCAAAAATCTCTGTTCCATTTCCTCCATTTGTTCTTCACATGTTTCCAGTTTGGAACAGTTTTTTCTGATTCTCCTGAACTGGTTGTGTGGGATATTTTTCAACCAGGTGTGTTTGTGGTGACTGTTAAAAGGGATAAAACTATTACAGTCTACGGATTTCTTAAAAGTTTTGGTGTGTATTCTTTCTTCTTCAATATAGATGTTTAAATCTAGAAATTCAATCTGTTGTTGAGAGTGGTTGAAAGTGAATTCCAGATTATACGGGTTGTTGTTGAGGTAGTTCTTGAATGAGTCCAGAGATTCTAAGTCCCCCTTCCAGATAAAGAAACAGTCATCTATATATCTTCTCCACAGGGACAGATTTGCGCCAAAGGGGCAGTTGTTCCATATAAATTCTTCCTCCCATTTGCCCATGAAGAGGTTCGCGTAACTTGGCGCAAATCGTGTCCCCATGGCGGTGCCTTCTAACTGGAGGTAGAATTGGTCATTGCACCAGAAGTAGTTGTGAGTAAGGATGAACGCGATGCATTGGATCAGGAAGTCAATTTGGTCGTTCGGTAATTCTGAATACACTGCTAGTGAATATTGTGTGGCTTCACAACCTTGTAGATGTTCTATCACCGTGTATAGTGAGGTGACGTCTGCTGTGACTAAAAACATGTCCTCTGTCCAATTAAAATCAGATAAAATGTTTAAAATCTGCGTGGAATCTCTTAGGTAGGACTTAAGCTGAGGTACCAAATTTTGTAGGAACTGGTCAACGTATTCGGAGAGATTGGCTGTGAGAGATCCAATTCCAGAGATGATGGGTCTGCCTGGTGGTTTTGTTAATCGCTTATGGATTTTGGGTAAATGGTAAAAAATTGGTATCCTTGGAAACTTTATGGATAAATATTGATATTCTCTGTTGTTGATGATTCCTCTCTCTTTACCCTGGTTCAATATCTCATTAAGTCTTTCCTTGAATTGCACAGTAGGGTCTTGTTCTAGTTTTAAGTAGGTTGAGCTGTGACACATGAGCTGTGACACAGTAGGAGTCATCTATCTTATTACATGCCCTTGTCCCAAACAATATGTAGGACGAACAAAAAGATCCCTGAAGACCAGAATAGCGGAACACATACGCAATATTAAGAGAGGACTACAGACACACAACCTCTCCAAACACTTCCAAGAATTCCACAGAGGAGATCCCACGAGTTTAAGATTCTTACCCATTGAAAAAGTAAATGTACACTGGAGAGGTGGGGATATGGAGAGAAATCTTGACCAAACCGAGGCCAAATGGATATTCAACTTAGAGACCTTAGCACCTAAAGGCTTGAACATAGACTATGAACTGAATGCTTTTCTATAGATATGTGTTTTTTTTTGTTTTTTTTTGACACATAGATGGCGGACTTTCAACCTCAATTTTTTACCTCTCTTTTTTATCTCCCCCTTTTTTTACCTCCCTTTCACCTATTTATCATCATCATTTTTTATTATATGTATTTTATTATATGTATTTTATATTTTTTATTTTTTTATTTTTACTATTGTCCACCTCTTCACTTACCCATCCAAGGGATACAGATGGTACTGCATATACACACTCATATATATATATCCATAAGAAGCACACGCCCTTCCATGTATACATCTCTCCATTTATCCATAGATACATATCCATTTAATCATCCATCTTTTAATAGTATTAATATTATTGTCACTTAGGCACTTATACACATCACAGGTATTAGTTATACATTCCTTCTCTTCTCCCTTTTTTCCTTTTTTTCCTTTTTTTCAATTTTAGAACCACATCATTAGACCCTCTAGTATAAACCCAGCACTTATTAATGTACTATGTCTCTATTTAAGCACGGCTCCGATAGGATACCTGATGGACACAATCTATATATTATAATTTCACATTTCAACCTTACACTAATTTATTTTCTCTTGTATCCAGATACATTCTATATATGTATACTATATCTTCAGTTTCATATATAGATATACACGAGTTCTTCCATTCTCCCTCTAGCTGTATGTCACCA
Organism: Pelobates fuscus; assembly: GCF_036172605.1. NCBI lineage: Eukaryota > Metazoa > Chordata > Amphibia > Anura > Pelobatidae > Pelobates > Pelobates fuscus. The sequence continues at coordinate 10,097,534 of NC_086320.1, read as the reverse complement.
CTAGTTATTGAATGTAGTTCTCTCCTCCTACAAACAATTGCGCAATATCACTTTTTGTCACTTTCTAACACTAGAACTATACTCAATTTCACACAGTCCTTACACTGTTAATCCCACAGTTTTATTTAAGCTCTAGCTGTATGTTACAACTAGCAACTCAATGCTTTCCTTAATAAATTGTACACTATCACCTTTGACATTAGAATTGTATCAGACTTCATACAGTCCATCTATTTGTTCATCCATTTATGCATCATTCATCATTCATTGTATATGAATTCCATACCACAATTGTGTAATTCTTTCCAATTCTGTGTTTATCCGTTTATTCATTTATTATACCCAATATGGTCCGTTATTAACATTTAGAGATACTCCTTAAATATATATGTTCCTCTTTTCAGTCTTTTTATTACATTTATAATGCATTTTTATTGTATTGTATTGCATTTTTATGTTTTATTATTACATGACATTACATTTTTCTATTGCATTTTTAATACACTTTTAAGGTACTCTTAATGTATTCCTGATGTATTTTCTGATGTTTCCGATATATTTTATATATTTTATACACTTTTTTATGTTATTTCCAATGTTTTCCATTATCTGTTTATTAGCCGTAATAACTGTGTACACCACAACATATGTTCCAATTTAAGTTTTTTTCAGTGTGTTTACTAAACACCAGCTTAAATGCAAAGTTTTAATTGGCAAAGTAAAGTGACAATCAATGTAATTAACACCAATTAGAACTATATAAAAATCGTAGTGTACTGAAGAATCCTCATCACGTCTCTGAGGAAGTGGGGCTGACACCCACGAAACGCGTTAGACCACAGACCACAAAGAAGTAAGCAGGGTACGGACGCAGACCAGGAATCCAGCTGCAGCATTTTTCCATCAAACGTAGAGTGTTCCGAGATCTGGGGACCCGCCGGCTAACAGCGTGCATCATCCAGAGTGAGGTCTGGGACGCACGCCAACCTCACAAACAGCCGGCAGAAAGAGCAACAAACTATCCACATCCATCCTAACTGGTCCTCACTACAAAAACGGAACAACCTACACAGATGTGCTGGTAACAATCTTGCAAAACGTCCCTGACTTATATTTATTCATTTTTATGTAGTTTTATATTTTTATACTCTACCACTTTGAAAGCCCTGATATAGGCGCCCTTTTTTCTAATAAATTTTGAATTATTCTTTAACTTCATTTGGAATTCATTGGATTTTATTGATTTTTAATCATTTATATGAAATACAGTCATCTTCATCATATTTCCACCAAATAATATATCTCTGTACTTCTAAATACACCACTTGGTATATATTCTGTCCACTTATAGATCATAAATTTAAAGACACACACACCATATACTATTGTGTCACTACGTATCAGGCCCTGGGGAGATAGCGCAGCTAAGCGGACAAGGGCACATGTAGGAGTGTGGGGATAGATGCATGGGATTGGTTGGGAAGAATCTGTGGGTGTGATTATGTTCTGTGTAAGACAGTGTGGGGGAGGTCTTACCTCAGTGCCACTTGGGATTCGGGCCAGCAAACAGCTTCCTGTCCTCCTGCTCCTGTTTGCCTGGGCCTGCAGGTTACACAGCTTGATGGTTGAGGCTTCTGGCTTCCCTCAGGGCTGCTGCAGCGTGGATGGTGGCCGGCACCTGTGGGAACAATTGGCAAGCATTAATAAAGGTATGGCTACCGGTGTGGGCCCCCCCCGCGGCCTGCCTCCCCCTGGAGCAACCCCTGCGGTCTCCCCTGCTGCCTCCCATGCGGTCCCTGCCCCTGGGGGCCGCTCCAGCACTGGCAGGCGTTCCCACCCGCCTGCCAGGCTCTCTCCAACCCCACTCCTCGGGCCCGGGGTAGGAGCAGGAGCCTGGGCCCGAGGCATCACCAGGACCGCGTGTCTGGGGGCTCCAGACACGCGGCCTGGGTCCTGTGGCCGTGATTTGCGGCCTTCCGTGGCTGCGCGCGTGGCGCAGCCTGCTCCCTCAAGGCCTTAGATTATGCCTTCATCTGCTGCGCGCCCTGCGGCCCGGAGGCCTGGTGCGCAGCCTACCCGGCGGGCTCCACATGCCCGGCCGGTTCCCCTGACTCCCGCCCCGGCCGCCAGCGTGGGAACGCGGTCCGGGGCGGTGGGAGGCCCATGAATACTTCCGGGCGGCAGGTGGCCGCCCGGCAACGTGCCAGGTCCCCCGCAGCCGGCGGGGGTGTGGGGCTGCCGCTGGGGCCCCTGTGGTGAGTGGGCCCGCAAGGGCCGCGCGGGGTACCGTGGTACCGCCGTTGGGGGTGCGTGGGGGGTCCCCTTGTGGGTCGGGAGCCTCCTCTGCCGGTGAGGAAGGCTCCCGGTATGCTTTTCCCCTGTCTCCTCCCCCTCCCATGTGGTTTCCGCGAGAGGGGTCCCCTGGGGGGCCCAGCTTCCCACTGACAGGGCCCCCGGGACCCTCTCATCCCTTACTGTCCTCCTCTTACCCCCTCCCCCCCCCTTCTCGGCTCTTTGCCCCCCTTTCCTGCCCCCCCCCTTTTTTCTTCCTTTCCTGCCTTTTCCCCCTTTTTTTCTGCCCTTTAACCCCTGGTGCCTACCCTGCTCTATCTGGGTCCCCTCTGTTCTCCCCTGCCCCCTATACCTGGCCTGCCCCCCCCCCCCCCCTGCAGGTCACTTACCTTGGCCTTCTCCTCTGGGGCGTAGGCTCACGTCCTCTCTGCTGCTTCCTTCTCAGGACTCTGCTGCAGTTCCTGGATCCATCCAGCAGGTGGTGCCTGGATCACAGCTGATGTCTTCTATGGATGCTGGAACTGCTGTTTCTGTTCCTCAGCCTTCTGTGAGCGCAGTGCCGGGCTTGGATCGCCAGACTGCGACCGGTGAGTAAATTTCTCCCCTCTTTTAGCGCTTCGCGTACCTACGTTGTTCCTTCCTTTATTCAGTCTAGTTCTCTTTGAACACAAAAAAAAAAAAAAAAAGATGAAAACTAATTATTACAGGACAGAAATAAACTGTAAATTGCCACATGGAATAAATCACAAAAAAAAAAAAAAAAATGAGAGATAAATATACAATGGCAAATACAAGAAGATTAAACGTTCACAAAAACAAAAAAAAAAAAAAAAAAAAAAGAAAAGAGAAACTGAAATATAATCCAAGTACTTGGGTGCATGGACGCCGCTTCCCCCTCCCCCTTAATTGTCAGTATGTATCGTATGTTTGAGTGCGCTTTCCTGCAGCGTCCAGGGTTCGCGTGACTCTGGGTGTTGCTGAGCTACTATGGCTCGCTTGGCTTGCGCGCAATGCTAGGGTACAGATGGGGGGAGGGGCTTTTTACTGCAGGGACGTTCCCTCCTGCCTCGGGGGGTGCCTTGCCTAAAAAGGAACATTAAGGGTTCCGGGTGGGTCATGGGGTACGTGCCGTGGACGGTAGCGCCCCATGGCGCATATTCGATTGCACCCTGTGTTCTGGATAGCATGGTCGGGGAGAGGGCTCCCCGAGAATGCGCAGCTGTCAGGTCCCTCTCGGGGCGCATATCGACCCTGGGAGGAGCTGGGTTGGTGGAGGTACGTTTTGCACTTTCGTTGGCGGTGCGACCCTTCTTGGCCTGGGGCTGGATGGGCTTCGGCCTCTGGTTATACTTAGGACTCGCCTGGTGCCTCAGCACGGTGCGTTTTCTCGTCCTCTCTGCAATCTGTCGGGGTGGGGACGTGGGTGCTCTCGGTGCAGGACCCTCAGAGAGCTCCTTCGGGTGATGTGGGTCCAGTTTACCAAGAACGCTCGATTAGCTTACTTCCCAATCGTTTTGTGGGCCCCTGGGGTCCACTTTGCGGGTCCCCCCTTGGGGATGTGGTGCCCATGGAGGAACGGGGTGGATGTAGCCTGATTCCTTATTTACTCGGTTGTCGTTTCTTTCCGGGGCTGGGTTTTGAGTTGGTGGCTCACCACAGCGGTCTGCGTGGGTAGGGCTGCGGGGCCCTGGGGCTTTTTCTGACGAAGGCGGCTGTGGATTCGGTTTTCCGGCTGCTGCCGGTACGCCCGTCGAGTTGTTGTTTCGGGCTGTGTTTTCTGACGGTCAGGATTAGGTGGCTATGTGCCTCCACGTGGGTTGTTCCCGATGTCGCTTGTGTGGGACCGTCAGTGGTGCATGTACGCGCTCTGCTGCTACAGTGTTTTCTTGGGATTGGAGTTTCGGAGTTCCGTGGCCCGGGCCTTATCCGTGGGTCGGGATGTGTGCTCTTGTCTCCTGGATAGTGGGATCAATTCCTGTAAGGGGAACGTCGGTGCCCCTGGCTGCGGTTTGGGGCATCAGGCAGGAGGCGTCTGTGGTTTGGAGGGGCGTTGTGGGTTTCGGCTGCGCTACTCATGGGCTCTCCTGGGAAAGCTGGGCTTTGCCTGTTGGGGTTGCCCTTGGGACTGTATGGGGTTCCTGCTGGGCCTCTTTTAACGCTGGCTTGAGCAATCTGGCCCCTGAGTCCTTTCCGCTGGCTTCCAACTGTTTTGCCGCCGCAGTAGGTTTTGGGGATTTGGGTCTCGGTGGTGTGCTGCCTCTTGCCCAATACGCTGGCTCTGACGGACTCTGGTGTTCTTGGAGGTCCCCCTTTCTGGTGGCATGGTAGGCATGTGGTACCCAGCTCACGAACAAGGGGGTGGGTTTTACTTGGGGACCATCGTGGGGTGATGCTGGCTGTCTTTCACATGTTACAGTACCCTATACCCCGGAGGTACTCTGGTACTCTGGCTCGGTGCTGTTTGAGTCTAGGGGCGGCTGGTCAGGGTTTGTCCGGTGGTTACCGATATGATGGCCGATGCTCTGTCTTGTTCATTATAGAGCGTACTCGGGTGGAGGTGTCACGGGGTCGATTCATATGGCAGTGGAGGTGTGGTCACTTGGTCCAGCGGTCTGCTGAAGCTGGTCTGTAGGCAATCTCTGGGGCGGCGTGGGGCCCGCTCCAGTAAGATTGGAGGGTTCGGGACGGATGGGTACGTTTCTTTTTGGGTTCCGGGATTTGACTGCTCATATACATGTTTGGTTCCGTTGAGTAAGCGTTGGAATGGACTTCCTTCAGGTTTCGCAGCTCGATGGCTGTTGTCATTGGGAAGGGTAAGTTGGTTGAGGTTGGCTGTTTCATCGATAGAATCTGTGCAATTCTTGGATGTTGCAGGGTTGACTTTCTGCATCCTCCTGGGGTAGGTGGGATGGTTGGGCTCCTACCAAGCTGTGGAAGTCTCTACCTACCTCTATTGAAGTCTCATTCCATTTTTGGTCCGCTTGGAGTTCCAGTGGAGAGTGGAGACGTCCTGCCGCCCAAGCTTATCCGGGCAGGCACTTGTTCTGGTGATTTATTCACTTTGATCTTGTGAGTGCAATCTTGTATCAGCGCATTATCTTTTCCTTTGCGGTATTACACTATGTAATTTTTTTTTTTCTCTGTTCCTGTTTTAGATTATGTGCAGCCGTATCTCATTCCCCTCTGTGTCTATGTATATGTTGTAAAAGGTCAGGAACTGGGCCACGACTTTGAGAGGCTGTTGTAACTACACCAGATAAGTGTGGGTATATCTAGATGCCATTGTCACTAGTTTGGAGGTATCATATGTAGATATACTGTTTGTATTTTGTCCTAGCAAGCTGTAATGGGTTTCCAGGATGGTCTGTAATATACCGTTCCGATCGGGGGCGGTGCAGGGTTCCGTCATTTGCCTGTTTTCGTTGTGAGTACTGTTCCGTCCCTGGGATTGTTCGGCCTCCTCCCCGGTTTGTTTCTCGGAGATGGGTTTTTCACCCCCGCGTCCATCTAGTTGGGGTGTTCCTCTTGGGGGCTCGACTTCCTGGATAAGGATGGTGGGGAATTCAAAGGGCATTTATTTTGGTTGGGGGCGGCTACAGACACCGCCAGGCTGGGCATGCCTGCGCCGATGGTTCAGAGGGCTCGAATGGCGGAGGTTCGGTGGTCTGGCTCCGGCTACGTGAAGGGGGTGTGGCTCCTCCTCATACGGTGTCAGCTGCCCCGCCTCATGGGGTACCAGGGGTTTTGTCATCCCTGGGTGGAATGACGTGGGTCGGTGGTGGTTTAGGACTTGGGTGCTCTTCGATCGGGACATGTTACGCATTCTGTTTCTTCCCTGAGGTTCCCAGGGGCTAGGCTGCGCCTATCGCCCTTTCCTGTTGGCAGTGCACTCCGCAATGTGAGTGCCCTGGTGCGCTGCCGTCGGTCATCAGAATAGATGGGTTTCTAGGTTTGTCATGGCCATAACAAAAATGACTAAACGTATGACGGACAAAATGAATAACTAAAACATGAACACTTCCAGTTCGCATTTTGGGTTTGGCCAAAGGTGGCCTGGGTATCTCGAAGGGAGGGGTGCGCTTGCTGGAGGTCGGACTTGACCTCTGTTACTCTAGCGCTGCGTGAAGTGGTGGAACAGGCCATGGCTGGTTGTGGTGGGGTCCCCCGCTGATTTAGGCGTAAAACAGCGGGGTTGTGGCGGGGGTATGTCCTTGCCAATTGAGTTTGAGGTTACGTTTAAGTAGATGGAATGAGATGAACAAGTTTTTTAAGGTCTCAAACCTCCCCTGCTCTAAAGGTTTAACTTTAGGTTGCCTGAGGTTTCGTGCCCATCGAGCGTGGATAAGGTCGGCTGATGGCAGGCATTGGAAGGATTTTTATGACGAGGGGGGAGGTGAGAGGGAGTGGTGATTAGGAACCACTCCATGTTTTTATTGGCAAGGACGGTTGGGTCACTGTATAACACTATGGGTGGAGTTATATATGTATATATGTTAATTTATGCTTATTTATGTCTAATGTTTTGGTTACAGAAAAGAAGAGATTTAATAAATAAAGTTATGGATGTGTTATGCAGTAATTTAGTTGTGATAATAAATGCTGTGGCCTGTTTCATCCATACTAAGTGGTCTGTCGTTATTGGGGGGTTTAATGGGGTTAGATTTTGTTCTAGGCTGCATCGCGATTCCCCACTACGTACATACAAGGCCCTGGGGAGATAGCGCAGCTAAGCGGACAAGGGCACATGTAGGAGTGTGGGGATAGATGCATGGGATTGGTTGGGAAGAATCTGTGGGTGTGATTATGTTCTGTGTAAGACAGTGTGGGGGAGGTCTTACCTCAGTGCCACTTGGGATTCGGGCCAGCAAACAGCTTCCCTCCCGCCCACCCTATACTATATTTTGTCGCAGCTAGCCGGGGGTATGTCCTTGCCAATTGAGTTTGAGGTTACGTTTAAGTAGATGGAATGAGATGAACAAGTTTTTTAAGGTCTCAAACCTCCCCTGCTCTAAAGGTTTAACTTTAGGTTGCCTGAGGTCTCGTGCCCATCGAGCGTGGATAAGGTCGGCTGATGGCAGGCATTGGAAGGATTTTTATGACGAGGGGGGAGGTGAGAGGGAGTGGTGATTAGGAACCACTCCATGTTTTTATTGGCAAGGACGGTTGGGTCACTGTATAACACTATGGGTGGAGTTATATATGTATATATGTTAATTTATGTTATTTATGTCTAATGTTTTGGTTACAGAAAAGAAGAGATTTAATAAATAAAGTTATGGATGTGTTATGCAGTAATTTAGTTGTGATAATAAATGCTGTGGCCTGTTTCATCCATACTAAGTGGTCTGTCGTTATTGGGGGGTTTAATGGGGTTAGATTTTGTTCTAGGCTGCATCGCGATTCCCCACTACGTACATACAAGTGTTACACTGATTTATTATATCACAGGAAACAGTTTCCTATACTGGAAGGTGATTTTAATTTCCTGTTTGTTAAAAGTATAGTATTTGGCGTGCACCTAATTTTATCTCATTTGAGACAGATTTAAAGGTATACACACCATATATACAAATTCCATGTTTTCATCCTGAATTTTAACAAAGCCTTTTTAAGTGAACCAGCTCCTGGATTCATTACACGGGACTTACAGTGTTAATTACAATACTTCGTATTTCAGACAGTTTTAGGTGAAATTTCTGTCTATATCCAGTTTTTGAGCTCTTCACTTCAAGTCAGACTCCCTCATCCCTGTGTGTTGCATTAGGCATACCAGACCCATTTGACTTGATGGTGAGGTAGTCTGACCGCGATGCAAACCTGGATTTCCTGGTTTTAAGGAAGTGATATTACCATTCCTCTAACAAACCAATATGACAGGTTCCACCTTTGTTTACAAAGCTCTTTACCAACGATTCATAATGAGAATTAAGAAACTTGATTTAGATTTATTGCAATTCATGTTTTCTTTGCAGGAATACACTGCCTCTAGTGTGTATCATACTGTCAGCCACTAGAGCCACTTTCATGAAATAGCAGCACCTTCAATCAGATGGCATAGGGCAGTGTTTCTCCGTGCCTGAGCACTAGCCTGCCAATGCTTTCCTATGGGAAAGCATTGGATTGGCTGAGATAATCGATCTCAATGATCTCACACAAACAGGCGCTAAACTACCTTTTTTAACCCTGGAAATGCTGGCCTGGTCTCCTTAACAGTGACTAATGCACTCTAGCGTTAGCGATTCAAATGTGTGTTCCTAACTCTATAGAGTTCCTTAAGGGTCAAAATGGAAACATTCTCTGAGAGTCAGCTGTACTTCCAGTTCAGATACGTTGACCCTAAATTTTAAATTCATTTTAAATTCAATTTGAATTTCCAATAATTATCATTTTAGTAAAACACCATGCTAGTTTTATTTATTTCATCAACATTGCAATTGTTTTTGGGTTGATTTTTGCGATGGGTAAAGGAAAATAAGATGTTGGCCGCAGTTAGGAGCTACGTGCAGGATGATTGCTGAACAAATCCTATTAACCAGATCGCTAACTCTCTAAGTATTTGACCTTTAACCCTCTTGTGGCAGACCGCCTGCTTATATACATAACTCCCAGGACGGGGTCTCTATTCAATGCAATACAAACCCCTCCCAAAGATCTCTGTGCCTGGGAGATAATGGAGTTAAAGACCGGTAAGCTAATTATCTCCCAGGAACAGAGAGGCAAACACAAAAACAAAAAAACATAAAAGTACCCAAAAACATCATAAAAACATATAATAACTCCACATGTCATACATCCCCAAACAGTCCTGATTTGAGCTCCCAAGTTGTCCAAATAGTGCTCAGATCCATGCAATATAGGGGAAACGCCATTGTGTCAAATTTCTGACCGGACGCACACGTGGTCCTATGACCAACATAGTTGTAGAGCAATGTGTGCTTTGACAGTAAATATGGGGTGCTCCACCTGGCTCTCAGGAGGTGTTTGTTCCACTTAGTCGCAGGGACCTTCCTTCTGAAAAGCTCTGTCCTGGCGGATCGCAAAATGGTTCAAAACCCCGGACGAAGTTTTCCAGGAACCACAAGGTCACCTCATGCCAAAAAATGTTCCATTACATTCAAGCCATGTACAGCTGAGGTGCCGGGAACCACATATCGAAATGAAGTACCGCTGAGGACCATTCGTGAGTTTCCTCATGCAAACAGCCGCCAGGGAGCCAGCGTTTGGTTCAGTTCCAAAGCAGGGAAAGTCCCTGACCAGGGGCACCAAGGCAAAGCTGCCGGGAAAGCCCGGGCAGGTTAACTCCCGAACGGGGTCTTTGGATGTGGCCCATAGTCCTTGGGCAGGAGGCTAGCTAGCAGGCTCCTCTAGAAGCTTGTGGTATAGGCACGTTTGTCACACCCTTTCATGCCTTAGAGTTCAGGAATTCCCAGCCTGATACTTCCTGTTACATACAGATGACAAACAGGTGGATAGGATAAGTAACGTGTAGACTTTGTGCCGGGAAATGTATTGCTTCTACCAGTATGTCAAAAGAATTGTAAATTTAATTTGTGAGTAAAATTTATATTTTTGGAAGGTTATTGTACAATCCTCTCTAAATCGTAATGTTGTTTCTTCTTTAGATATGGCACTGTCACAGACTACTCGCAAGCCAGACTCCCCATTCCTTGCCGTAGAGCGGTGGGACGCTACGTCACTGTGACCATCCCCGGCCGTGCTGAGTATCTGACACTGTGTGAAGTGGAGGTTTATGGACTTTTCATTGAAACAAAGCATGACTCAACAGGTTAGCCATGGCTGGTCCTTTCTGCCAATACAGAATTCGCTTTGGCTACAGCAGAAATGGTCAATATCTGCATAAATGCTCATGTTTCCGCGTATGCAACAATGTATCTCTTTTGTATCCCACAGAGTTTAGGGACCTTCCCAGTAAATGCTAATTGGTGGGTAGACTAAGCTGTGATTGACTGTGGTCATTCTCACAAGTAGATCAGTCTAACAAAATGGCAACTGGAACTGATATATGGTACCCATTCCAATCAAGGTAATAACAATGAAACAAAATATGTCACCAGAACTGATACCTAGTTATATCCCAGTAATAACCCATTAATAGTGCAGTAATAATAACCCAGTAACAGCCCAGTAATAATGCAGTAATGTCCCAGTAATAGCCCATTAATGGCCTGGTAATAACTCAGTAATAGATCAGTAATGACCAAGTATTAGCCCAGTAATAGTGCAGTAATAATAACCAAGTTACAGCTCAGTAATAATGCAGTAATAGCCCATTAATAGCCCATTTATGGCCCGGTAATAGCTCAGTAATAACCCAGTAATGACCAAGTAATAGACCAGTAATAGTGCAGTAATGGTCCAGTACCATTTGCAGTAAGGTTGAGGGAAGCAATCCGCCTGTGTTGTCTGTCAGGCTGAAGTCCTCCGAGGAGTCTAAGTAATCCTCAAGTTTAGCAACCATCTTTGGCCCACTGGCACTGTGTATTTGGCGGAAAAGATCGCCGATATTAACGCTCTGCCTGGGGGTATCAAACTTCTGTTTTTGTGTTTTTCTTTCCATGTTGGGTAGGCGACTTAGGGTTGTTTTTCCCGGCAACGGGGATGAGGGAAACCGTCGGTTTAATTAGTAAAGGCAAGGAACCCATCGATCGTGCATCTGCTCAGGTCAGTCTTCAAGCCCTGCCCCAATATCATAATATTAAATAATTTAAAAAAGCTTATCCAAACATATTAAATAGAGGTCATCGTGTTGTATGGTCCCTAAATATAAATGTGCATTGATTCACAAAAGGAGAAAATAATATATAAGCTATGAAGTCTGTGTGACAATACGGACCTCTGGAGCACTCCTTTCTTTTTTTTTTCCATACATAATCTTTATTTCGCCAACAGCATGAAAAATCGTACATTACATTCAGTTGTTTATGCCAGGTATACATGTCATTGCATTACGGGTACAGCTGCCATTATTTTGTTTCATTGTATTCAGTATTTTCATTTTTCGACATTTATTGTATCTTGTTACATACAAATATGAGCTAGCTATTCGCACCTGGGCTATGTTGGCTTCGCACCGTGATGTGACCTGTGTGCATTAGATAATGTGTTGGCATTTTGTGGGTAGAACAGGAACACGGGAGTGGGGGGGGGGGGACTATAATTCGGGATTGGAGACGTAGGGGAATCTCTGTAAAGCAAGGCTGAAGTGGCAGACAGGGGGAACAGGTAGTGAATTGTGGCCAGGGCCTGGGTAGGCACAGAGGCCTCTATGCCCCCGCTGACTCGGAGTTGCCAGCAAAGTTGGGTAGGAACTCACTCCTCTACCTACTGGAGCAGGTCCCTAAAAGGCAGGCATTGGCCGTTCTCTTTCTTCCAGGCAGGTATCAACCCCTCTGCTAATTGTATTTAATATTTCTTGCTTGTACAAGTCGATGTTGTTCTTAATAGACCCTTAATAATCCATTTCATGTGTTTTATTGACAGCTAAAAATTTGGCAGGATTTGGTATAGTCACTCAGAGCTCTGACTATGGCATTGGTGAGGCTATACGAGCTATCGATGGGAATTATGACACAAACTACCTCAACCATCCCTGCACTCACACAAATAATGACTACGAACCATGGTGGAAACTGGATCTGAGAATGAGAGCAACCATTGATTTAATCATCATAATAAACCGTCAGGATTGCTGCGCAGAGCGTTTGAGAGGAGCCCAGGTTAAAGTCGGAGATTCTCCTGATGGCAACAACCCAGTGTGAGTCCTGATTAAATCTCATGTTGTCTCTGTAAGGATGAGATTCTAGTCAGATCTCAGATATAAGTACATATTAGGTCAGTCAAACATTTCAGTAAGCATCAAACATGTTTTTGGAAGATTCATTATACTGATAATTTCCAACCAGTTATTATTATTAATATAGCGCTAACATATTCCACAGAGCTAGAAAATTGACATTTAGAAGTGAAGAAGGCCCTGCTCAAACAAGCTTCCAATCTATGAGGTACTGTGGTATCCCAATATATATCATTAGGTGTCTTGCCGAGAGAAACTTGATGGTGAGGTAGTCTGACCGCGATGCAAACCTGGATTTCCTGGTTTTAAGGAAGTGATATTACCATTCCTCTAACAAACCAATATGACAGGTTCCACCTTTGTTTACAAAGCTCTTTACCAACGATTCATAATGAGCATTAGGAAACTTGATTCAGATTTATTGCAATTCATGTTTTCTTTGCAGGAATACACTGCCTCTAGTGTCTATCATACTGTCAGCCACTAGAGCCACTTTCATGAAATAGCAGCACCTTCAATCAGATGGCATAGGGCAGTGTTTTTCCGTGTCTGAACACTAGCCTGCCAATGCTTTCCTATGGGAAAGCATTAGATTGGCTGAGATAATCGATCTCAATGATCTCACACAAACAGGCGCTAAACTACCTTTTTTAACCCTGAAATGCTGGCCTGATTTCCTTAACAGTGACTAATGCACTCTAGCGTTAGGGATTCATATGTGTGTTCCTAACTCTATAGAGTTCCTTTAGGGTCAAAATGGAAACATTCTCTGAGAGTCAGCTGTACTTCCAGTTCAGATACGTTGACCCTAAATTTTAAATTCATTTTAAATTCACTTTGAATTTCCAATAATTATCATTTTAGTAAAACACCATGCTAGTTTTATTTATTTCATCAACATTGCAATTGTTTTTGGGTTGATTTTTGCGATGGGTAAAGGAAAATAAGATGTTGGCCGCAGTTAGGAGCTACGTGCAGGATGATTGCTGAACAAATCCTATTAACCAGATCGCTAACTCTCTAAGTATTTGACCTTTAACCCTCTTGTGGCAGACCGCCTGCTTATATACATAACTCCCAGCACGTGGTCTCTATTCAATGCAATACAAACCCCTCCCAAAGATCTCTGTGCCTGGGAGATAATGGAGTTAAAGACCGGTAAGCTAATTATCTCCCAGGAACAGAGAGGCAAACACAAGGCATAAAAAACATAAACGTACCCAAAAACATCATAAAAACATATAATAATTCCACATGTCAAACATCCCCAAACAGCCCTGATTTGAGCTCCCAAGTTGTCCAAATAGTGCTCAGATCCATGCAGCATAGGGGAAACGCCATTGTGTCAAATTTCTGACCGGACGCACACGTGGTCCTATGACCAACATAGTTGTAGAGCAATGTGTGCTTTGACAGTAAATACGGGGTGCTCCACCTGGCTCTCAGGAGGTGTTTGTTCCACTTAGTCGCAGGGACCTTCCTTCTGAAAAACTCTGTCCTGGCGGATCGCAAAATGGTTCAAAACCCCGGACGAAGTTTTCCAGGAACCGCAAGGTCACCTCATGCCAAAAAATTTTCCATTACATTCACAGCCAAGTACAGCTGAGGTGACCGGGAACCACATATCGAAATGAAGTACCGCTGAGGACCATTCGTGAGTTTCCTCATGCAAACAGCCGCCAGGGAGCCAGCGTTTGGTTCAGTTCCAAAGCAGGGAAAGTCCCTGACCAGGGGCACCAAGGCAAAGCTGCCGGGAAATCCCGGGCAGGTTAACTCCCGAACGGGGTCTTTGGATGTGGCCCATAGTCCTTGGGCAGGAGGCTAGCTAGCAGGCTCCTCTAGAAGCTTGTGGTATAGGCACGTTTGTCACACCCTTTCATGCCTTAGAGTTCAGGAATTCCCAGCCTGATACTTCCTGTTACATACAGATGACAAACAGGTGGATAGGATAAGTAACGTGTAGACTTTGTGCCGGGAAATGTATTGCTTCTACCAGTATGTCAAAAGAATTGTAAATTTGTGAGTAAAATTTATATTTTTGGAAGGTTATTGTACAATCCTCTCTAAATCGTAATGTTGTTTCTTCTTTAGATATGGCACTGTCACAGACTACTCGCAAGCCAGACTCCCCATTCCTTGCCAAGGAGCGGTGGGACGCTACGTCACTGTGACCATCCCCGGCCGTGCTGAGTATCTGACACTGTGTGAAGTGGAGGTTTATGGGCATTTCATTGAAACAGAGCATGACTCAACAGGTTAGCCATGACTGGTCCTTTCTGCCATTACAGAACTCGCTTTAGCTACAGCAGAAATGGTCAATATCTGCATAAATGCTCATGTTTCCGCTTATGCAACAATGTATCTTTTTATATCCCACAGAGTTCAGGGACCTTCCCAGTAAATGCTAATTGGTGGGTAGACTAAGCTGTGATTGACTGTGGTCATTCTCACAAGTAGATCACAGTCTAACAAAATTGTTACGACACGGACCGCGAGGTAGGTAAAGAAACATAGAAACATAGAAACATAGAATGTGACGGCAGATAAGAACCATTCGGCCCATCTAGTCTGCCCAGTTTTCTAAATACTTTCATTAGTCCCTGGCCTTATCTTATAGTTAGGATAGCCTTATGCCTATCCCACGCATGCTTAAACTCCTTTACTGTGTTAACCTCTACCACTTCAGCTGGAAGGCTATTCCATGCATCCACTACCCTCTCAGTAAAGTAATACCTCCTGATATTATTTTTAAACCTTTGTCCCTCTAATTTAAGACTATGTCCTCTTGTTGTGGTAGTTTTCCTTCTTTTAAATATAGTCTCCTCCTTTACTGAGTTGATTACCTTTATGTATTTAAATGTTTCTATCATATCCCCCCTGTCTCGTCTTTCCTCCAAGCTATACATGTTAAGATCCTTTAACCTTTCCTGGTAAGTTTTATCCTGCAATCCATGAACCAGTTTAGTAGCCCTTCTTTGAACTCTCTCTAAGGTATCAATATCCTTCTGAAGATAGGGTCTCCAGTACTGTGTACAGTACTCCAAGTGAGGTTTCACCAGTGTTCTGTACAATGGCATGAGCACTTCCCTCTTTCTACTGCTAATACCTCTCCCTATACAACCAAGCATTCTGCTAGCATTTCCTGCTGCTCTATTACATTGTCTGCCTACCTTTAAGTCATCAGAAATAATCACCCCTAAATCCCTTTCCTCAGATGTTGAGGTTAGGACTCTATCAAATATTTTGTACTCTACCCTTGGGTTTTTACGTCCAAGATGCATTATCTTGCACTTATCCACATTAAATGTCAGTTGCCACAACTCTGACCATTTTTCTAGTTTACCTAAATCATTTTCCATTTGGCTTATCCCTCCTGGAACATCAACCCTGTTACATATCTTAGTATCATCCGCAAAAAGACACACCTTACCATCAAGACCTTCTGCAATATCACTAATAAAAATATTAAAGAGAATGGGTCCAAGTACAGATCCCTGAGGTACTAAAGCCGCCGTTTAGTAGATAATCCCCTCCATCCAGAAATGCAATGTTTAATTCAGCCGACCGTCAAACTCCCAAACGGAGCATACGAACACGGCAACTCCCGATCAGCAATCCAGTCGAACTCCTTCCACAGCTAAAAATAACGAAAGCGCTGTTCCAATAGTAATTCCCCTTCCCCACAAACGAGACAGAAGCTCCGTATTGAGGGTCAAACAAGATCTGGCTTTACTGTGGGCTACCCGCCCATATTTATGCGGGTCTTCCACTTGGTGGACACTCCTCTAGGGGACCAAATGGAAGACTGTAATTACAGTAGGACAAAAGTACAGTTCAGACAGACTTCTCCCACAATGCATTATGTTTCCCTCCCCTCTGCCCTGGAGATAATTGGGAAGTAATGCAATTATCTCCAGGACAAAGGCACATCGCCATTTTAAACACAAACACAGAAAGTACATAAAAATATATAACTTTATAATAACCGAATATTCTACATTCGTATCACATATCCCCAGATAGCCGGGATCTGAGGGCATATTATTGGCGAATAGCGCTCAGATCCTATGCGTATAGTTCAATCGCCATGGAGTCAAAGTTCGTACAGTCCTTCGGTATGCGATTGACTCCATGGGAAGGCTACCTGGGTTCAGTACTTTCGTATGCAGTAGAACTACCGAACAGCCGGTGTTCGTACGGGCTCGTCGAGACAGCTAAGCGACCAGTTGGTTCAGCGGTGTTCGGCAGCAGCACGAGTGTCCGTTTTTAGTTCCATGAAATCCGTGCCGAACACCGCTGTGCTTTCGTGCGTTTTAAAATGGCCGCTGCCTCGTGGTCGACATACGAACGACAGCCACCCTGAAGTCGGTCTAATTGAGAAGTGTCTGCGGTTAACCACAACGTTCTAATTGGGATCAAGAGGTTAACCAGCAGCACACTTCTTAGTCTGGGTGGCCATCCGTTCGGCAGCTTTGTTCGGTCAAAATAGTAGTTTGTACGGTTGGGCTATGGGAAACAGTCATTATATGCACGGACAGCCAAACAGACGAATCCAATATAACAGACAACCGGATGGTTTTGTCACACAGCTCCCCCCCTGTGGGACACTCCGGCAGACCCGGCTTGACCCTTTAGCGGGTCAACTTTGGGATGACCGGACTAGGAGGAGGTGGAGACGTCGGTTTGCCGTGATAGTCCGTCGGCATTCCCGTTCAGCTTACCGGGTCTGTAGCTGATAGTAAAATTATAGGGCTGTAGAGCCAAGCTCCATTTCAGTAGTCTCCCATTGTCTCCTGAGACCCGGTTAAGCCAAACGAGGGGGTTATGATCAGTCACTAGGGAAAACTCTTGCCCATACAAGTAGGGACTTAACTTTTTCAGTGCCCAGACCAAAGCCAAACATTCCTTTTCCACTGCCGCATAACTCACTTCTCTGGGTAACAACTTTCGACTGAGATATGCGACAGGGTGCTCTCCTCCATCCTCCCCGACTTGGCTCAACACAGCCCCCAGTCCATACACGGAAGCATCTGTGTGGACGAGAAAGCGTTTGTTAGGGACTGGGGCAGCCAAGACAGGGGCAGTTACAAGGGCTTGTTTCAGTGCCTGGAACGCAGCTTCACAAGCCGGAGACCACAGGACCTGCTTAGGCAAGTTCTTCTTAGTCAGGTCGGTCAGGGGCTTAGCAATAGTGCTATAGTCTGGGACAAAGCGTCGGTAGTACCCTGCTGTCCCCAGGAAGGCTAACACCTGGGTCTTAGTGATAGGTGTGGGCCAGTTAGCTACCGCCTCTACCTTAGCTGGCTCTGGTCTCTGGCTCCCACACCCCACTCTGTGACCCAAGTATTGCACTTCAGCCATGCCTAGATGGCACTTCTCTGGTTTCAATGTCAGGCCAGCGGCCCGAATTTTATCCAGTACCACCCCTATATGCACCAGGTGTTCCTCCCAGGACTCACTGTAGATCGCAATGTCATCCAGGTATGCACAAGCAAATTCCTGGAATCCATCGAGGAGCCTATCCACCATGCGCTGGAAGGTAGCCGGGGCATTCTTCATCCCAAATGGCATGACCTTAAACTGGTACAAGCCAAATGGGGTGACGAAGGCCGACTTGGGGATAGCATCCTCGGCCAGGGGAATCTGCCAGTAGCCCTTACACAGGTCTATGGTGGTCAGATAACGTCCCCTGGCAATGCGATCTAGTAATTAGTCTACCCGGGGCATCGGGTAGGCGTCAGTGGTGGTCCGCTCGTTGAGTCGCCTGTAGTCCACACAGAACCGGGTGGTCCCATCTTTCTTAGGCACCAGGACTACAGGCGAAGCCCAAGGGCTATCGGAGTGTTCAATGACCCCAAGCTGGGTCATCTCCTGTATATCCTTCCGCATTCCTTCTCGGACTGCTTCAGGGATACGGTAAGGGGGCTGTCGCAGGGGGTTCTGTCCAGGGGTCTCTACCTTATGTACAGCTAGGGTAGTGTAGCCGGGCTCTTGGGAGAACGTTGCCTGCTTCTCCCACAGAAGCTGTCTTGCTTGTTCCTTCTCTGTGGGGCTCAATCTGTCCCCTAGCTGTACAAGGCTAGTAAGGTCAGTCTGGGAATCCCTTGCTAACAAGTCGGGTAAGGGTAAACTCTCTGTATCGTCTGCAGCCGGGGCACATACTGCAGCTACATTCTCGGGTCTCTCCTGATACTCCTTGAGCATGTTCACATGAAAGGATCGCTGGATCCTCTCATCTGAACAGCTGGCTATAAGGTAGGTCGTATCACACATCTGAGCTAATACTTTATACGGGCCCTGCCAAGACGCTTGCATCTTGTTCGCCTTCACAGGTTTGAGCACTAACACTTTCTGCCCAACCTGGAAGACCCGCTGCCGGGCACCCCGATCGTACCATTTCCTCTGTCTCCCCTGGGCCACCTGGAGATTCTCTCTTACCATCAGACATAGTTTCTCCATGCGGTCCCGGAGTTCCAGGACATACAGTACTATGGGGGTCCCTTCTTGCTCTGTCTCCCCCTCCCAGTGGCCTTGAATGAGATCTAGGGGTCCGCGGACCCTTCTCCCATAAAGCAACTCAAAGGGGGAGAACCCAGTAGAATTCTGGGGCACCTCTCTGTACGAAAACAACAAATGAGGCAGGAATCGCTCCCAGTCCCTGCAAGTGTCAGAAAAGGTCCTCAACATCTGTTTGAGGGTGCCATTAAATCGCTCGCAGAGACCGTTAGTCTGTGGATGGTATGGGGAACTAAGTATCGGTTTAATGCCGCATACCCTCCACAGCTGCATCGGGTGAACTGTCTCAACAACCCGCACCCCAGCCACCAGTCTAGACATCGAACAGAACTTGGGTGCTTTATCACTGCTGTAATTGTATGGCCGTCTAGAGTCACTAACGTTACCTTTTATCTGCTTCAGTTTAATCCCTTACCTTGGTTTTGCTAGCTATAACGCAATTAAGATACTGTACTGTCTGACCCAGCATTTTGATTAACTTGTTTTATGTATGTTTAACGTATAATCTAGAGACGCATTGCCTCCGCAAGCCCCATCGAAGATAGGCGATTCAACGACGACGGCTATCATGCCTCGGGCGATGTAGTGCAGTCTGCACAAATTAGCTTCTCTAACATGAAGTTATAGAACTACTGATACGGATCCGGCTAGAGGTAGCAAGATTGTTATCCCGACAGGGTCACATTCACCTTAGTCCAACATGCCTTTATTGTTTAGCTTGAATAGCTTGTCTAGCCTGTTATAATGATACTAATGGAAACCGTTATATGCCTGCAGTTAGGGTAGCCTTTGTACCCTCTATCTAGTTACACACTAATAACTTGTGTATTGATCGATTAAGATACCCCTGTTACCCCCTAAATACGGCAACTCCGCTACTGACTCATAACAAACGCTAAGCAGCAGACTGTAACTCGTGTTTAACCTTCCTGACACAATACTGCTGAATGGGTTAAAAGTTTATGCCAGATCACGATAGTATTTAGTGTACCCAACCCTGAGAGCTAAAACTGCCCAGTAATTGCAATCAGGGTCACTCTCAAACAGAATGTCTTAGCATGGACAACTCTGACCACTATATCAGCTCAGTTGAGCCTTAATAATCCTCTGTGTGTTCATATGACCCACAAATACTACCAGGCCTGTATTACTATGTTGTTCCTATGTCGTTATAAAACAAAAATATCTTGTTTAGCTATGACCACCAGACCTGTATATGAAGCTTAACTTTATTACTTTTGCTTCTCAACCAAGCTTGTACCACTCTGTTTACATGATTGTTTCACAAAAAAACAAAACCCATGGCAATCTTTCTTTGAGGTGCATTGCACACCATCTTGATATTATTAACTCATGTTATCCCACAATGCCTCCTCTTTCTCTTCTGTACCCCATGACGCATATGCCATAATAAAAGAAAGATTTACAAAAAAAAAAAAAAAAGAAAAGCTTATCCAAACATATTAAATAGAGGTCATCGTGTTGTATGGTCCCTAAATATAAATGTGCATTGATTCACAAAAGGAGAAAATAATATATAAGCTATGAAGTCTGTGTGACAATACGGACCTCTGGAGCACTCCTTTCTTTTTTTTTTCCATACATAATCTTTATTTCGCCAACAGCATGAAAAATCGTACATTACATTCAGTTGTTTATGCCAGGTATACATGTCATTGCATTACGGGTACAGCTGCCATTATTTTGTTTCATTGTATTCAGTATTTTCATTTTTCGACATTTATTGTATCTTGTTACATACAAATATGAGCTAGCTATTCGCACCTGGGCTATGTTGGCTTCGCACCGTGATGTGACCTGTGTGCATTAGATAATGTGTTGGCATTTTGTGGGTAGAACAGGAACACGGGGGTGGGAGGGGGGAACTATAACTTGGGATTGGAGACGTAGAGTCCCCAGCCTTGCTACCCAGTGTCTTTACGTTCAGGCTAGAGTTCTTATGATTCTCAGTTTTCTTCCCTTATTTGCTATTTCTACTGTCGGACAGGTCGACTCTGTGGTCGGTAGTGTCTGAATCTCTACGAGGTGCGGGAGCTCATGGCCTAAGGTTCCAGCTCTTTATCGTGCTTATTCTCTTGACCTTGGACCCTGCTAGCCATCCGCTCATAGGAGCTTATGACATCCATCCTGTCTGTGATTGTCGCTATGGCGGGTACTGTTTTGCTTTTCCAGTTTTGGGCTAGTAGGATCTTTGCTACTGTAAGTATGTTTATTAGTACTTTCTTGTGGGGGTGCAGTGAGAGTCCAGGTATCATGTGTAGCAGGTAATATTCTGGTCGCAACTGAATAAGGAGGCCGGTAGAGCTCGAAATTAAGCCCTGTACCTGTGTCCAGAATGCTCCCAATAACTGACAGTCCCAAAACATGTGTAGCATGGTACCCGCTACCCCCTCACAGCGCCAGCAGAGCTCAGATGAACCCTTGTCAATTTTTGCCAGTCTATGTGGGACCAGGTACCATCTCATGGCTATTTTGCAGTATGCTTCCCATAGCGAGAGGCTCTTGGATGCGCTCTTTGTATTTGCCATTGCCACGTACCATTGTGCCAAAATCAGTTGGTGGCCTAGCTCTCCCTCCCATTGTTTCATAAAGGATCTTTCCTCATACGATTGGCCCTCCAGAAGGACATTGTAGCACATGGACAGAGGTTCCCCAAGTTTAGTGGTGAGGACCTGATTGAGTAGCAAGGGTGGGTCTTTGGACACTTCTCTTGTTCTGCGTGTGTGAGGTAGTAATATATTTTTTGTTCTGAGATAAAGGCACATGTCCCTTTGGGGGTAGAGAAAATTTCTGCTGGAGGTCAGGGAACGTTTTGATCTTGTTTCCCTCCAGTAGGTCCTTTACTTTATGTATGCCCCTGGCTATCCAACCCGCTACGGGCAGGTCTGGAGAGAATATGGTGCTTCTCTGAAGAGCAAGTGCGGGTCCAGAATCAGGTGGCTCCAGGTCCGCCATGAGCTC
This sequence comes from Pelobates fuscus, assembly GCF_036172605.1. Lineage (NCBI taxonomy): Eukaryota > Metazoa > Chordata > Amphibia > Anura > Pelobatidae > Pelobates > Pelobates fuscus. The sequence continues at coordinate 10,075,930 of NC_086320.1, read as the reverse complement.
AGCAGGAACCGGGAGCAGTGTGGAAGGTACGCCCCTTCAGTTTTGGCGGGGGCACTCGCCCACAGTGTGTGGGACGTGTTTTGTGGGTGCAGGTAGGCATCTTCAAGTGTCAGCCACAGTGGCTTTTGGGAACTGTCCTTAAGTCTCAGTATGTGTACTCCCTGTGCTAGAGTTGAGGCCCTGTAGTATGTTTTGATGTCAGGTAGGCCCAGGCCCCCTTTGGTGAAGGTAAAGCCTAGGTTGCGCTGGGCCACTCTTGGGGGCTTTTGCTTCCAGACATGCGCATTTATGACAGATTGCATTAATTTGATCAGTTTGTTAGGTAGCGTTATTGCGGAAGAGGTATGGGATGTGGGGCAGAGCCATCATTTTAATCGTATTGACCCGGCCCAACCAGGAGATCTTTAGGTTCTCCCATTGTTCTAGGGTAGTTTTTAGTTTGTGTACTACGATGTAATCGTTCTTTTTAAGAATGGTCTGGTGGGTTTTCGTCAGTTTGATCCCCAGATATGTAAGGGATGATTTTCGCCAGTCAAAGGTGTATTCAGAGGTTAGCTGTGTTTGTGTTTGGTGTGGTAAGTTGATCGGTAGTGCTTGTGTCTTGGTGGTGTTATTCGTGTAGTATGAAACCCCTCCATACTCTCTGAGAAGTTCTAGAAGTGCTGGGATGGAACTAATGGGGTGTGTTATGAACATGAGTATATCGTCGGCAAATAAAGCCAACTTCTGTATGCCGCCCGGGGTTGGCAATCCTTGAATCATAAAAGTTATCATTTATGAGTCGCGTCAGGGGTTCAAGACATAGGATAAAGATGAGTGGAGACAGTGGGCAGCCCTGGCGTGTGCCATTGTGTATTGTAAAGGGTGCTGACAGGAAGCCGGTACTGAAGACCTGTGCCGATGGGCGATGATAAAGGGCCATGATACTTTTTAGGAAAGCCGGTGGAAGACCCATTTTAGCCAGGGTTTGTTCCATGTATCCCCAGTGCAAGCGGTCGAACGCCTTTTCGGCGTCCAACGCCAGCACCAGGCCCTGTTGAGAGGAGTGGCTTGCCCAGTCAATGAGTTCTAAAAAGTGGCAGGTGTTTTCTACCCGGCACAAACCCCGCCTGTTCAGCAGAGATGAGCGTGGGAAAGAGTGCTTTGACCCTTGTAGCTAACATTTTGGCGTATAGTTTAGTGTCCGAGTTGAGGAGTGATATTGGTCTCAGGTTGGCGCAATGAGTAGGAGGTTTGTTAGGTTTTGGTAATGTGACAATAAAAGCTTCCAGCATTTCTCAAGGCATTTTTCCAGTCTGCTTAATGTCATTGAACAGTCGTAAGAGGTGGGGGGCTAACTGGTCTGTAAATTTGATGTAGTAGTAATTAGAGAGGCCATCTGGGCCCGGGGATTTGCGCTTAGGGAGTGATTTGATGGCTTCCTTGAGTTCTTCGTCAGTAAAGGGCCTGGTTAGGTATGTGCTAAGGTCCGGGGATATGCATGGAAGGGGGACTCTTTCCAGGAAAGAGTCTATTTCAGCCTTGGAAGGTTGGTGTGTTTCTGGGTCTGTGTGTAGTTGGTAAAGTGATGCATAGTATTCCGCTAGTGTGTTCACTATGTCCTGGGGCTTGTAAAGCTTGTCTCCTCGTTTGGAAACTATGTAGGGAATCTTGGACTGGAGGTATTTTTGTTTCAAGCTTTGTTCCCTAGCGTGTAGTGAGTTTGTTTCAGGTATCACATATGTTTCTCTGTTGTTTGTAATTGCAGATCGCATAGTTTGGTCTTGAGTATCTGTAGTCGTTTATAGTTTTGCTTGGATGGTTTAGATTTGTGGCTAGATTCAGTGTCAGCTATTTCCTGAGTGAGTTTGGTTTGTTCTGTGCATGCTGCTCTTTTGGTGTTGGCTCCCAGCTTAATAAATTCTCCCCTCATAACTACCTTGTGGGCAACCCATTGTGTAGCTAGTGTGGTTTCACAGTGTGCGTGAGCCTCAAAGTATGCGTCTAGGGCATCGTGCATTCGCGCAAAATGGTGCGGGTTCTCTAGTAGGGCCTCGTTTAAGCGACAAGCGCCTCTCCCTCTCGCCTGATGTAGTATTTTTATTGTTCTTACCAGAGGGGCATGTCCGACCACGTGATAGGACCAATGTGCATGCCTATGGCGTGTGGTAATGTGCTTTTGTCAAGGAGGCATAGATCTATCCTGGAGTATGTCATGTGGACTGGGGAGTAAAATGTATAGTCTCTCACGCCCGGGTATAAATTACGCCATACACCGTAATGTTCAGAAGAATTTAGTAAGTTTGCCAAGTGTCGGCTCAGAGACAGGGGTTGGTTTTGAACCCTCTGTATGTCTATGTGTGCGTCAGGGGTGCAAAAAAGTCCCCGCATACGATAGTATGCCCTGTTTGTATTGATCTAATTTGCAGAACGCCTTATTCAGAAAATCCCTGTGTGTCATTTGGGGCGTACAGGAAGGCAACTGTCAGTTGGAGGCCGTTTAATGAGCCCACTAATATAAGCAGCCTGCCATCTTTGCTGATGTATTGTTTGGTGGGCGTTAAAACCCAGTCTCTGTGAAAATAAATTGAAACCCCTTTGGATTTAGTGTTGGACATGGCATGGTAGGCCTTAGCAAATTGTTTGACCCTGAAGGTAGGTGGTTTGCGTATGTTAAAGTGAGTCTCCTGTAGACACACTATTTCCGCCTTGGATTTGGCCATTTCCTGGGCTGTCAACCTGCGTTTATGTGGGCTGTTGAGGCCCTTGACATTCATGGAAAGAATTTTTAAAGTGTTATCCATACTGTGTGGGTAGTGGCGTGCTAAATCGTGAGAAGCGTGTTTGTTCTGATGGTGGCATAGCACAGCTTGGGGGGTTATGACAGGGGAACATAGGAGCAATAATAGGTATAACATAAGTAACCTTTCTTGAACATAACTAAAGTATTTACATAGCGCCGCTCATTGCGATCGGTGCTTTCTCCGGTTGAGACGCAGACCAGCATTCCGTGCCAGTGTCTACGCTCATCCTTCGGGTGCGCTCGGTGTTAGGAGCGGGATGTTGATGACTTACATGCTAATTGGAATTACACAGCCCTTGCATAGTTAACATCGCTTTGCCCACATTTATATTGTAACATTATAACACTCCCTGGATCTCCCCCCTACTCCCGCCATTGCTTCACTTATTCAGTTACAACACATGACCTAGTATTAAGTGATCCATGTACATTTTCCCCTATATCGTGTGTGTCGGATTGCGTATCTCATAGTTATGTTAGGTTGATTGGCACAGCCTTTATCGGGTGAAGGAAAGAGTCCCAGGAGCATAGTCTTTTATGCTTTAGTCGGCGATCCCGCCATCTTCCATTCTCCTTGCAGTCTTTGTTGTGGTGCAGTAGCGGCCGCTACCATTGTTTGTGTTGGGAACAATCCCCATTCTTGTATCAGGCGCATGCCTACCTCTGGCTCATTTACTGTGCGGTTCTTGCCGTTTCTCCATATAAGTATTTTCGTCGGGTATCCCCATCTGTATTGAATGTTGTAGTTTCTCAGCGTTTTCGTCACTGTAATGAACTCCCTTCTCCGGGCCATTGTCAGAGCCGATAAGTCAGCGTAAATATTGATGTTAGTGTACGGTTCAGGTAGTTTGTCAAGTTTGCATGACGCTGTTAACAGAGCGTTTTTGGAGGTGAAATAATGTAATCAAACAACCACATTGCGAGGTGTATCTTGTGCCAACCTCGGTGGTCGTGGCAGTCAGTGAGCTTGGTCTAGTAGCCATGCTCCGTCGGCTATGTCAGGCTGTAAGGTTGTGCAAAGCCCTTTGATAAATGAGGGGAGTTCCTCTATGCCCACGTTTTCAGGTATCCCGCGGAATCTGACATTGTTCCTTCGGGATCGATCCTCCAAATCAGCCAGCTTGCGTTTGAGCTGTTGTTGTTTCTCCGCTAAGTGCTGTACTGTGTTTGCCAGCGCATTCTGCTCAGTGCAGATGTCTTCTGTGCGGGCTTCTAGCTAATTTGTGCGTTCACCCAGGTCAGAGATCTCTCTCTTGATTTCACTAGTTGCTCTTTTGAGGTCAGCTTGAAGAGTGACCCTAAAGTCCTGTAGCATAAGGTACAGTCGTTTCTCCGTTACTGGAGCGTCAGTGTATGGGCAGGAGTTCCCTTCTGGCTCGAGAATGCCGTCAGCGAGCTGCAAGCAGGTTTGTCCGTCGTCGCCATCTTGTGTAGCCCGCACGCGGTCTTTTCTCACGGGTCGGATTTGATCCGTCAATTTAGTTTGCTTGGCGGGTGCCATCGTGGGATCTGAGTTCCTAAGCTTGGTAGTCGCTGGTGGGGCTGTGTGTGATGAGAGTGGTGAGCTTTCAAGTCATCCAAAGCACGGAGCTCTCACTCCAAGCAACTGCTTACTTCGGCAGTTGGCCACGCCCCTGGAGCACTCCTTTCTAGTGGTGTGTAATCTAGAAGGGGGCGTCGCTGAGAACAGGGTCAAATCAGTAAATCTGTTTCCCCCAGGAAGCTGGTCTCCGTTGGGGAATCTCTGTAAAGCAAGGCTGCAGTGGCAGACAGAGGGAACAGGTAGTGGATTGTGGCCAGGGCCTGGGTAGGCACTGAAGCAGGAGGCAGGCATTGTCTCCTCTGACTCGGTGTTGCCAGCTAAGTTGGGTAGGAACTCACTCCTCAACCTACTGGAGCAGGTCCCTAGAAGGCAGGCATTGACCGTTCTCTTTCTTCCAGGCAGGTATCGACCCCTCTGCTAATTTTATTTAATATTGCTTGCTTGTACAAGTCGATGTTGTTCTTAATAGACCATTAATAATCCATTTCATGTGTTTTATTGACAGCTAAAAATTTGGCAGGATTTGGTATAGTCACTCAGAGCTCTGACTTTGGCATTGGTGGGGCTATACGAGCTATCGATGGGAATTATGACACAAACTACCTCAACCATCCCTGCACTCACACAAATAATGACTACGAACCATGGTGGAAACTGGATCTGAGAATGAGAGCAATTATTGATTTAATCACCATAACGAACCGTCAGGATTGCTGCGCAGAGCGTTTGAGAGGAGCCCAGGTTAAAGTCGGAGATTCTCCTTATGGAAACAACCCAGTGTGAGTCCTGATTAAATCTCATATTGTCTCTGTAAGGATGAGATTCTAGTCAGGTCTTAATAAAGGTTCTGAAGGATGAATTCCAAAAAGAACCCTCTATTTATTCCATGATTATTCTGCTTAAACCATGTGAAATGTTCTTGTAATATGAATGGATCTTCTTTCTTTTTGGTAAATGGTTTACTGTTATATCACTAAGTACATATCAGGTCAGTCAAACATTTCAGTAAGCATCAAACATGTTTTTGGAAGATTCATTATACTGATAATTTCCAACCCGTTATTATTATTATTAATATAGCGCCAACATATTCCGCAGAGCTAGAAAGGGGACATTTAGAGGTGAAGAAGGCCCTGCTCAAACAAGCTTCCAATCTATGAGGATCTGTGGTATCCCAATATATATCATTAGGTGTCTTGCCGAGAGATACTTGATGGTGAGGTAGTCTGACTGCGATGCAAACCTGGATTTCCTGGTTTTAAGGAAGTGATATTACCATTGCTCTAACAAACCAATATGACAGGTTCCACCTTTGTTTACAAAGCTCTTTACCAACGATTCATAATGAGCATTAAGAAACTTGATTCAGATTTATTGCTTAATGTTTTCTTTGCAGGAATAAGCTGCCTCTAGTGTCTATCATACAGACAGCCACTAGAGGCACTTTGCCGAAATAGCAGCACCTTCAATCAGATGGTCTCAGAGAGATCGTCTGACTAGCACAGCATAGAGTTTTGCTACACATTGGTTGAGATAATCAATCTCAATGACCTCAGGCAACAGCTGGAGCTTCCCTGGCTGGGGGGAAATAAACGACCTTTTTAACCCTTGAAACGCCGGCCCGTTCACCTTAACAGTGACTAGTGCACTATAGCGTTAGGGATACATATTTGTTCCTAACTCTATAAAGTTCCTTTATGGTCAAAATGGAAATATTCTCCAAGTCATCTGTACTTCCAGTTCAATTACTTTGGCCCTATATTTTAAATTCACTTTGAATTCTCAATAATTCTAACTTTAACTTTTAATAACTCTTAATAATTCTAACTTTAAATCACCCTGCTAGTCTTTTATTAAAGGGAAACTCCAGTGCCAGGAAAACGATCCGTTTTCCTGGCACTGGAGGGTCCCTCTCCCTCCCACCCCCCAATCCCCAGTTGCTGAAGGGGTGAAAACCCCTTCAGTGACTTACCAGAGGCAGCGACATGTCCCACGTTGCTGCTTCCTCCTCCCCCGCCGCTCCTCCTTCTGCTTACGTCGGCCGGTGGGCGAGACTGATCTCGTCCGCCGGCCGAGGAGACCTAATGCGCATGCGCGGCAATGCTGCGCATGCGCATTAGCGCACCCCATAGGAAAGCATTGAAAATTAATTTCAATGCTTCCCTATGGGGAATAGAGCGACGCTGGAGGTCCTCACACAGCGTGAGGATGTCCAGCGACGCTCTAGCACAGAAAACCTGTGCTAGAAACCAGGAAGTTCCCTCTAGTGGCTGTCTAATAGACAGCCACTAGGGGAGGACTTAACCCTGCAAGGTAATTATTGCAGTTTAAAAAAAACTGCAATAATTACACTAGCAGGGTTAAGGGTAGTGGGAGTTGGCACCCAGACCACTCCAATGAGCAGAAGTGGTCTGGGTGCCTGGAGTGTCCCTTTAATTTCTTCAACAAAGTGCAACTGTTTTTGGGTTGATTTTTCACATTTTTGTGATGGGTAAATGAAAATAAGATGTTAGCGATCTGGTTAATAGGATTTGTTCGGCAATCATCCTGCACGTAGATCCTGAGTATATGACCTTTAACCCCCTCCATGCCATAGAGATAAGAAATTCTCAGACTGATACTTGCTGTTACATAATAATGACAAACAGGTGGACAAGACAAGTTACATGTATGTACGTAGTGGGGAATTACGATGCAGCATAAACATAATTAAACCCCATTCAACCTCCCCCCAATAACGACAGACAACGTGGTATGGATGAACAGGCCACAGCATTTATTAAAACATAAATAAATTACTGTATAACACACCCATAACTCCATATATTAAACTCTTCTTTCTGTAACGAAATTGTTAGCAACAAAACATAAACAACATATATATATAAATAACAATTCAACATACAGTGCTATACAGAGAACCCCCCGTCCTTGCCAATAAAAACCTGCAGTGGCTCCTAAACACCACTGCCTCTCACCTCCCCCCCCCGTCATAAAAAACATATTCCAATGCCTGCCATCAGCCGACCTTATCCACGCTCGATGGGCACGAGACCTCAGGCAACCTAAAGTTAAACCTTTTGAAGCAGGGGAGGTTGAGACATGTAAACATGAGGAACTTATTCCATCCTTAACATAACCACACTTAATTGGCAAGGACATACCCCCGACTCGCTGTGACTAACTAAACCTACTCGGGGTGGGCGGGCGGGAAGCTGTTCACTGGCCCGAATCCCAAGTGGCACTGAGGTAAGACCTCCCCCCTGCTAGCTCACATAGCCCTAACCCCCACCCACACAATACACCCACTGTCAAAGACCCTCCCCTGCATCTATCCCCACACTCCTACATGTGCCCTTGTCCGCTTAGCTGCGCTATCTCCCCAGGGCCTTGTAGAATTTCTGCCGGGAAATGTATTGCTACCAGTATTTCAAAAGAATTGTATATTTAATTTGTGAGTAAAATTATGACATTTTTGGAAGGCTATTATACAATCCTTTCTAAATCGTAATGTTGTTTCTTCTTTAGATGTGGCACCATCACAGACCTATCGCAAGCCAGACTCCCCATTCCTTGCCGTAGAGCGGTGGGACGCTACGTCACTGTGACCATCCCCGGCCGTGCTGAGTATCTAACACTGTGTGAAGTGGAGGTTTATGGGCATTTCATTGAAACAGAGCATGACTCAACAGGTTAGCCATGGCCGGTCCTTTCTGCCATTACAGAACTCGCTTTGGCTACAACTTAAATGGTCAATATCTGCATAAATGCTCATGTTTCCGCGTATGCAACAATGTATCTCTTTTGTATCCCACAGAGTTTAGGGACCTTCCCAGTAAATGCTAATTGGTGGGTAGACTAAGCTGTGATTGACTGTGGTCGATCTCACAAGTAGATCAGTCTAACAAAATGGCAACTGGAACTGATATATGGTACCCATTCCAATCAAGGTAATAACAATGAAACAAAATATGTCACCAGAACTGATACCTAGTTATATCCCAGTAATAACCCAATAATAGTGCCATAATAATAACAACCAAGTAACGGCCCAGTAATAATGCAGTAATGGCCCAATAATAGTCCAGTCATAGCCCAGTAATAACCTAGTAATGGCCCAGTGATAGCGCAGTAATGGCCCAGTAATAACCCAATAATAGTGCCATAATAACAACCAAGTAACGGCCCAGTAATAATGCAGTAATGGCCCAGTAATAGTCCAGTCATAGCCCAGTAATAACCTAGTAATGGCCCAGTGATAGCGCAGTAATGGCCCAGTAATAACCCAATAATAGTGCCATAATAATAACCAAGTAACGGCCCAGTAATAACGCAGTAATGGCCCAGTAATAGCGCAGTATTGGCCCAGTGATAGCGCAGTAATGGCCCAGTGATAGCGCAGTAATGGCCCAGTGATAGTGCAGTAATGCCCCAGTAATAGCGCAGTAATGGCCCAGTGATAGCGCAGTAATGGCCCAGTGATAGTGCAGTAATGACCCAGTAATAGCGCAGTATTGGCCCAGTAATAGCGCAGTATTGGCCCATTGATAGCGCAGTATTGGCCCAGTAATAGCGCAGTATTGGCCCAGTAATAGCGCAGTATTGGCCCAGTAATAGCGCAGTAATGGCCCAGTGATAGCGCAGTAATGGCCCAGTAATAGCGCAGTATTGGCCCAGTAATAGCGCAGTATTGGCCCAGTAATAGCGCAGTAATGGCCCAGTAATAGCGCAGTATTAGCCCAGTGATAGCGCAGTAATGGCCCAGTAATAGCGCAGTATTGGCCCAGTAATAGCGCAGGAATGGCCCAGTAATAGCGCAGTAATGGCCCAGTGATAGTGCAGTAATGGCCCAGTGATAGCGCAGTAATGGCCCAGTAATAGCGCAGTATTGGCCCAGTAATAGTGCAGTAATGGCCCAGTAATAGCGCAGTATTGACCCAGTAATAGCGCAGTAATGGCCCAGTAATAGCGCAGTATTGGCCCAGTAATTACGCAGTATTGGCCCAGTAAAAGCGCAGTAATGGCCCAGTGATAGCGCAGTAATGGCCCAGTGATAGCGCAGTATTGGCCCAGTAATAGCGCAGTATTGGCCCAGTGATAGCGCAGTATTGGCCCAGTAATAGCGCACTATTGGCCCAGTAATAGCGCAGTATTGGCCCAGTAATAGCGCAGTAATGGCCCAGTAATAGCGCAGTATTAGCCCAGTGATAGCGCAGTAATGGCCCAGTAATAGCGTAGTAATGGCCCAGTAATAGCGCAGTATTGGCCCAGTAATAGCGCAGTAATGGCCCAGTAATAGCGCAGTATTGGCCCAGTAATTACGCAGTATTGGCCCAGTAATAGCGCAGTAATGGCCCAGTGATAGCGCAGTATTGGCCCAGTAATAGCGCAGTAATGGCCTAGTAATAGCGCAGTATTGGCCCAGTAATAGCGCAGTAATGGCCCAGTAATAGCGCAGTATTAGCCCAGTGATAGCGCAGTAATGGCCCAGTAATAGCGCAGTAATGGCCCAGTAATAGCGCAGTATTGGCCCAGTAATAGCGCAGTAATGGCCCAGTAATAGCGCAGTATTGGCCCAGTAATTACGCAGTATTGGCCCAGTAATAGCGCAGTAATGGCCCAGTGATAGCGCAGTAATGGCCCAGTGATAGAGCAGTATTGGCCCAGTAATAGCGCAGTATTGGCCCAGTGATAGCGCAGTATTGGCCCAGTAATAGCGCAGTATTGGCTTAGTAATAGCGCAGTATTGGCCCAGTAATAGCGCAGTATTGGCCCAGTAATAGCGCAGTAATGGCCCAGTGATAGCGCAGTAATGGCCCAGTAATAGCGCAGTATTGGCCCAGTAATTACGCAGTATTGGCCCAGTAATAGCGCAGTAATGGCCCAGTAATAGCGCAGTATTGGCCCAGTAATAGCGCAGTAATGGCCCAGTAATAGCGCAGTATTAGCCCAGTGATAGCGCAGTAATGGCCCAGTAATAGCGCAGTATTGGCCCAGTAATAGCGCAGTAATGGCCCAGTAATAGCGCAGTATTGGCCCAGTGATAGCGCAGTAATGGCCCAGTGATAGCGCAGTATTGGCCCAGTAATAGCGCAGTATTGGCCCAGTAATAGCGCAGTAATGGCCCAGTAATAGCGCAGTAATAGCCCAGTAATAGCGCAGTATTGGCCCAGTAATTACGCAGTATTGGCCCAGTAATAGCGCAGTAATGGCCCAGTAATAGCGCAGTATTGGCCCAGTAATAGCGCAGTAATGGCCCAGTAATAGCGCAGTATTAGCCCAGTGATAGCGCAGTAATGGCCCAGTAATAGCGCAGTATTGGCCCAGTAATAGCGCAGTAATGGCCCAGTAATAGCGCAGTATTGGCCCATTAATAGCGCAGTAATGGGCCAGTAATAGCGGAGTAATGGCCCAGTAATAACGCAGTAATGGCCCCGTAATAACGCAGTATTGGCCCAGTAATAGCCTAATAACGCAGTAATGGCCCAGTGATAGCGCAGTAATGGCCCAGTAATAGCGCAGTAATGGCCCAGTAATAGCGCAGTAATGGCCCAGTGATAGCGCAGTAATGGCCCAGTAATAGCGCAGTATTGTCCCAGTAATAGCGCAGTATTGGCCCAGTGATAGCGCAGTATTGGTCCAGTAATAGCGCAGTATTGGCCCAGTAATAGCGCAGTAATGGCCCAGTAATAGCGCAATATTGCCCCAGTAATAGCGCAGTAATGGCCCAGTGATAGCGCAGTAATGGCCCAGTGATAGCGCAGTATTGGCCCAGTGATAGCGCGGTATTGGCCCAGTAATAGCGCAGTATTGGCCCAGTAATAGCGCAGTATTGGCCCAGTGATAGCGCAGTATTGGCCCAGTAATAGCGCAGTAATGGCCCAGTAATAGCGCAGTATTGGCCCAGTAATAGCGCAGTATTGGCCCAGTAATAGCGCAGTAATGGCCCAGTGATAGCACAGTAATGGCCCAGTATTAGCGCAGTATTGGCCCAGTAATAGCGCAGTAATGGCCCAGTGATAGCGCAGTATTGGCCCAGTAATAGCGCAGTAATGGCCCAGTGATAGCGCAGTAATGGCCCAGTGATAGCGCAGTAATGGCCCAGTAATAACGCAGTAATGGCCCAGTAATAACGCAGTATTGGCCCAGTGATAGCACAGTAATGGCCCAGTAATAGCGCAGTAATGTCCCAGTGATAGCGCAGTAATGGCCCAGTAATAACACATTAATGGCCCAGTAATAGCGCAGTAATGGTCCAGTAATAACGCAGTAATGGCCCAGTGATAGCGCAGTAATGGCCCAGTAATAACGCAGTAATGGCCCAGTAATAACGCAGTATTGGCCCAGTAATAACGCAGTAATGGCCCAGTGATAGCGCAGTAATGGCCCAGTAATAACGCAGTAATGGCCCAGTAATAACGCAGTATTGGCCCAGTAATAACGCAGTAATGGCCCAGTAATAACGCAGTAATGGCCCAGTAATAGCCTAATAACGCAGTATTGGCCCAGCGATAGCGCAGTAATGGCCCAGTAATAACGCCTAATAACGCAGTAATGGCCCAGTGATAGCGGAGTAATGGCACAGTAATAGCCTAGTAAAGGCTTAGTGATAGTGCAGTAATGGCCCAGTAATAGCGCAGTAATGGCCCAGTGATAGCGCAGTATTGGCCCAGTAATAACGCAGTAATGGCCCAGTGATAGCGCAGTAATGGCCCAGTGATAGCGCAGTAATGGCCCAGTGATAGCGCAGTATTGGCCCAGTAATAACGCAGTATTGGCCCAGTGATAGCGCAGTAATGGCCCAGTAATAGCGCAGTAATGGCCCAGTGATAGCGCACTAATGGCCCAGTAATAACGCAGTAATGGCCCAGTAATAGCGCAGTAATGGCCCAGTAATAACGCAGTATTGGCCCAGTAATAACGCAGTATTGGCCCATTGATAGTGCAGTAATGGCACAGTGATAGCGCAGTAATGGCCCAGTAATAACGCAGTAATAGCCCAGTAATAACGCAGTATTGGCCCAGTAATAACGCAGTAATGGCCCAGTAATAGCGCAGTAATGGCCCAGTAATAACGCAGTAATGGCCCAGTGATAGCGCAGTAATGGCCCAGTAATAACGCAGTAATGGCCCAGTAATAACGCAGTATTGGCCCAGTAATAATGCAGTATTGGCCCAGTGATAGCGCAGTAATGGCCCAGTAATAGCGCAGTAATGGCCCAGTGATAGCGCAGTAATGGCCCAGTAATAGCGCAGTAATGGCTCAGTTATAACGCAGTAATGGCCCAGTAATAGCCTAATAACGCAGTAATGGCCCAGTAATAGCGCAGTAATGGCCCAGTGATAGTGCATTAATGGCCCAGTAATAGCGCAGTAATGGCCCAGTGATAGCGCAGTAATGGCCTAGTAATGACCCAGTAATGGCCCAGTGATAGAGCAGTAATGGCCCAGTAATGGCCCAGTGATAGTGCAGTAATGGCCCAGTGATAGTGCAGTAATGGCCCAGTGATAGCGCAGTAATGGCCCAGTAATAACGCAGTAATGGCCCAGTGATAGCGCAGTAATGGCCCAGTAATGACCCAGTAACGGCCCAGTAATGACCCAGTAATGGCCCAGTGATAGTGCAGTAATGGCCCAGTGATAGTGCAGTAATGGCCCAGTAATAGCGCAGTAATGGCCCAGTGATAGCGCAGTAATGGCCCAGTAATGACCCAGTAATGGCCCAGTAATGACCCAGTAATGGCCCAGTGATAGTGCAGTATGGCCCAGTGATAGTGCAGTAATGGCCCAGTAACAGCGCAGTAATGGCCCAGTGATAGCGCAGTAATGGCCCAGTAATGACCCAGTAATGGCCCAGTAATGACCCAGTAATGGCCCAGTGATAGTGCAGTAATGGCCCAGTGATAGTGCAATAATGGCCCAGTGATAGCGCAGTAATGGCCCAGTGATAGCGCAGTAATGGCCCAGTAATGACCCAGTAATGGCCCAGTGATAGTGCAGTAATGGCCCAGTGATAGCGCAGTAATGGCCCAGTGATAGTGCAGTAATGGCCCAGTGATAGCGCAGTAATGGCCCAGTAATAACGCAGTAATGGCCCAGTAATAATGCAGTAATGGCCCAGTAATAATGCAGTATTGGCCCAGTAATAACGCAGTATTGGCCCAGTAATAGCGCAGTAATGGCCCAGTAATAGCGCAGTAATGGCCCAGTGATAGCGCAGTAATGGCCCAGTGATAGCGCAGTAATGGCCCAGTGATAGTGCAGTAATGGCCCAGTGATAGTGCAGTAATGGCCCAGTGATAGCGCAGTAATGGCCCAGTGATAGCGCAGTAATGGCCCAGTAATAGCGCAGTAATGGCCCCAGTGTAATATATCACATTTAATCCTAGGTTGCAATGAGACCATTAAGATAAATAGCAGCAGGAAAGGGGCCAGAAATACTGGATTTATGTCAATGATTAATAAAATATTCTCCTAAAACCCTTTATATCGTGATATTTCTGTGGTGGTTTTGGTCCTTACTCGTTCTGTGGGTTTAATAAATATAATGCTAATGCTTGCCTAATTAACCTGTACTTCTCTGTTTGCAAAATAAAATATATCTCATCGTTCTGTGTCTGGTCATTGGTTCTGTAATACACAATAACGGGTAAATATGTGCAACTCACACACCCTCTTCAACACAGAATCTCAGCCTGGAGACTACACACCTGTGGATGGGAGCCCCCCAAGATTATTTAGGGATCATATTAAGGAATACGTTGTGAATCACAATCTCAATAGTAATCATCACCATGGGTTTATGACACAGATCTCATCAAACTGACTTGAAGGAACTCTATCCAAATCTGCATTATTAATGTTATAGTACCTTGGTGTTCATTTTGAATCCGAGATGCCACCTGTAGGGAGTGAAAAAGGTTTACTTACCTTTTATCCTTCACAATGCTGGTCTCCTGACTTGGCCCATCACCTAGGCAGGGATCTGAGAGGCTATTATATGTATATTACACACACAATCAATCTACCGTGGCTACTCAAACATCACAGCATTCAAAATGGCAAAATGAAAATATTAACCAATATTTAAAATAAAATATAAATCCAAAACAGACAACGTGCTTTCCATCACTACATTCAAAATGACAAAATGCTACCAGACAAGGGCCTTAATTTAATATTTGTTTAAATATATATTTAAAGCCATTGTCTAAAACATTTCTGTGAGTGAAAGCACACTGTTTTTTTTTTTATATTTTATTTTAAATATATCTGAAATGTTTTAATTTAAGTAACTTTTTCTATACTTTTATATTATATATATTTTTAGCCAATTCAATATAGTCATCGAATTCCACAACATATTTACTGGTTTTTAAAAGAACCTGAATAGCTTTGGATATTGTATATTGCATATTCTATCCACATTAGATATGGGTTTAGATAAGTAACAATGTAATAAATAAGTCATGTGGCTTTCTAAGTCTGAAAAATATAGAAAATTGTTGCAAATGAAGAGGTACTTCATACGTGTTTTTATATGGCCAGGGTTTTAGCTAAAAGGTCTGACGGCATTATGGTCATGGCTATGTAGTATAGTGAAATAGTGGACAATGGACCACAAGGCTTGTTGTCTGTCTGTCTGTCTCTGACACTTAGCCATGGATTTTATTAAGTACTGCACTTTAGGTTTCATATTACTAATGTGACAATAACAACTGTGCCATCATGGAACCCACAGACTTGGCTGAGGCTATACAAGCCATGTCCCGCCAGATGGGGTCAACTAGTCAATCCATGCAGGATTTACAACAAGGACAAGCACAGCTTCATGAGCAGTTCAGACTCCTTCAGGTCCTGTGTCCATTGCTTCCTCTGATCACCAACATGCTTCTGAACCAGCTGTGCCCATGCCAGAATGCTTCTGTAGTGACCTTACTTCATACTGAGGTTTTATGATGGACTGTATGTTGATGTTTGTGAGGGACCGTCTGGTACCCGACTGGGTACCTCCACCAAACACGCTTCCTAGCTATCGCCAGGGCACCATAAGCAATTTCAGCCCTAGCCACCGCAGCTTGGCTGGGGTCTCGCCATCTCTTCCCACACTGGACCAGGGTCCTGAATCCAGCTCCCAGTGGTTAAAGCTCTTCTACAGAGAGTATAGCTGTATAGCAGTAATTATAGCCAGTATAGCACCCCCCCCCCCCCCCCTACACACATACACACACACATAAGTCAAGACTGAATGCTGGGAGTAGATCTGTTTAATGCAGGAAAAGCTTCAGAATTTATACACACACTGAGAGATAATTGAGTCAGGAACTGTACAAACTCAATTATCCCAGGTACAGAAAAACACACAATTTCACAACACTCCAAAAGTACCCCAAAAATCCATGGAAACACCTCAAGAGTCAAATCTCTGGATAGCCCTAATCTGAGTGACTTTCATATCCAAAAATCACTCAGATCGTTTCAGTGGTTTGGATTTTCCATGGAAGAAAACTTTTAAAGTGGTAGCGGTCGGTCAATTTTTGAGAGTCTAAAACCGAACAATATACCGAACATATACCATAACTGTTTTGTAGAGATTGTTCACCTAATCCCTGCGAACAATTTCACTACACAGTGCTCTTCTAAGATGTAAGGAAACGAACACAGGCAATGATGGAAGTTCAGTGGTGTTCGCGAGGTAGAGTGCCCGATTTTAGTTCCATGCACTCGACAACCAAACAATGCTGCCTTCAGAAGTGATGATACAGGCAAGGGTCAAAATCAGGAACAGGATACACAGGACAGTCTCTGAAGGTCTTTACACAATCAGGAGCACAGTACTGTACAACTGAGCGAAGAGTGAAAGGTGCTTGCGACTTAAATAGGGGAAGTGGGTGGTCTTGTTAATTGAGGTTCCATCCTGGTCTCCACCTCCTGTACCTTTCAAAGGCTCTGTGTCGGCGCACGTGCCCTTTGATTCTCCTGGAGTTCTTCTTTCTGTGTGGTCGTACGTGGAAGCAGCAACGTTCTCACTAACAGATTTCTGTTCTTGCTGTATTCGGGAGCCGGCATCCATACGAACAGAGTTCTGTCTGTAGTATAGGTGAGTAGCACTCACATGAACAGAGGTGGCATTTGTATGCATGTAGTTCTGTCTTCTGTTTCAGGTAAGTGGTGTTTGTGCAAACAGAGGTGCTGTCGCATGAACGTGAGCGGTCGGCGTGACTGATTGAACGGACGGCACTGCCTGGGGGTTCGTGCTGCGGCTCGTGGAGTGAGAGAGAGAGAGATGCGGCATGGGAACATGAGATAGGTGAGTGTGGGAGCAAGGTCCTGATACCTCATTGTGGCCGACTTCAGTACTTCATCCACTGGAAAGGATATGGTCCAGAAGAACGGTTTTTGGAGCCATCCTCTAATGTCCATGCACCTCGCCTGGGGCGGTCTTTACACGTCCTGATGTCCTGCTCCCCTACACATCTGGAGGATGTGTCTTAGGAGGGGGGTGATGTCAAGACTTAGGTCTGTTCCCTTGCTGCTCCGGCAGTACATCCGAGTTGCAGCCGCCCATCTGCGCCAATGTGCGAATAATAGGGTCAGGACGCGACCACCGAACTCCAATCACGCCTCGATAGACATTTGGGAGACATGCACGATCATTCCATGCCACAGGGCAGCCATGTGGGCTTGGATGGAAGAAGTTAAATACATTATTACCCTGACGATTGACAGCCACATGCACCAATAGGGTGCATGGAGACATGTCAGAATAGGTGTGTCATTAGAGCTACACTCTATTTAAACTGTGAACAGATGAGCTGTCATTGCTTAGTGGTTATGTGCCATTTCCCTGCAACCACCTGTGCTATTTCCTGTATTTACCTGACCTCTGGCCTGCCCCACTGTTTGTGACCTTTGCTCCCTGGATATATGACCATTGGACTGCCTGACCTTGACTTCGCCTTGCCATGCCGGATTTGTTTGCCTTGGACTTCATTTTATTATTTTATCTAATACTACAAGTACTGCACTTTGGGTTTCATAGAACTTATGTGACAAAAGATAAGAAATGTATGTAATAAGAATTTTTTATAATGCACAAAGCGAGTGACTAGGCCCAAGGGAGAATGTGCAGCTTAGCGGACAAGGGCACATGTATGAGTGTGGGAATGGATGAAACAAGATTGGCTGTTTATGTGTGGGAGGATGTGAGGAAGTGGGTGGTGACAAAGTAAGCTGACCTCAGTGCCACTGAGGATCTGGACCAGCAATAGTTTGAAATTCCTCCTGTTGTCCCAGGGGCCTCTGCGCAGGACAGGATTTCCAGTCCCTCTGTCCCCAGTTCCTGCCACACAAATATAGGGTTTCCCACTTCCCGTGCCAAGGAGTCTTCTTCCCAGGACCCTCTGCAACTGGGAGTCCCAGTTGCGGGAAAGATTCCCGCCTCCTGGGCTCCGAGGCCCAGAAAGCCCATCAAACCGCCATTGTCCCAAGAAAGTGTCCCCACCAATCTCAGGGAACTGCCTCCATTCGTAGGATCCCTGGGTTAAACCAGGCACGGAAAGCGTCCTCGTACGGGACACGAATGCTCCCCTTGGCCTCTCCTGTTCCTGTTCCCTCTCTGTTTTCTTCCCCCCTCTTTTCTTCTACTCCCTATTCTGCTTTTCTTCTGCCTCTCTGCTGGTGTTCCGTTTGCTTCAGCACAGTGGTACGGTGCTTGTGCCTCAATGTGACGTGTAAGGCGCTGCATGTTCTGGGGGTTCATAATGTAATTGCGGATGCTCTCTTTCGTTCAAAGTGGGCGGAGTTCCGTGTGGCGCCTCATGCAGACAAGGAGGGTTGTCCATGTCCGGTGGAGCTGTGGTCCCTGGGTATGGCAGGCTGATGGAACTGGCTCGTAGATCAGTGTCTAGTTCCACGTGGGCCAGGTATTCGATAATATGGGCTGAATGGCACAAGCTCGAATCGGAAGTAAGGGTCTTTCAGGATTCGCCCGCTCGATTGCAGGGTCTGTTGCAGCTCTTGGAGAGTTGGGTTACTCCTGTGTCTGCTGTTCCAGCTTGAGGGGATTCAACGGGGAAAGTCCTTGTAAGTAGCGTTGAGTGGACACCTGGATGTTCGGGTTCGGCGAGTTCGGCCGAACTTCGTCAAAAAGTTCGAGTTTGGACTCGAACTTGACCCCGAATCCGAACCTCATTGAAGTCAAAGGGGACCCGAACTTTTGGGCACTAAAATGGCTCTAAAAAAGTCCTGGAAAGGGCTAGAGGGCTGCAAAAGGAAGTAAAATGGGGGTAAGAGTAGGACAAGTGCCCTGCAAACAAATGTGGATAGGGAAATCGCTTAAAATAAAATAAAATACATACAAATTAAAAATACAGCTGAGCCATAAAATAGCACTAGATGGAATTTTTGATTTTAGCTTTGGAAGAACATAAATCAAAATCTAAAGCATGGCTGTCAGGAGGATCACCAGAATTATTCATTTGAGACAGGGTTGGAGTGCAGGGTATTCTCTTTCATTGTTCAAACTGAGCTCAACTCCTGATGCATGGAGAAAAGGCCTTCACAAGCCTCTGCTATCGTGTACATAGTTTATACTAAGTGACCCATAGGTTGAGGAGGCAGTGACCGTGGCGGTGGGCACGGTGCCGTGGGCACGGTGCCGTGGGCAGTAGCAGGTGTACTGTCTAGGGGACGGCTGCTCCGCTTTTGCACCATGCTCTGGGGGGAGGAGGTAGATGTGGAGTGGGAGGTTGAGGAGGCGGTGACCGTGGCGGTGTAGGTGGAAGCGGCGGTGGAGGAGGTAGCCAACACTAATTTTTTTTTTTATTATTGAAGTAGCCCCCAAAATATTGGGACATATAAGAAAAGAAAACAAAGAATAAGTGCACTTGAGTATAACAATGGCTGGGTGAGGCCAGTATAAATGTCTATTCTGCACGACGTACAGACAAGTCTGGTGGGATCCATGCCTGTTTCATTTTAATAAACGTGAGCTTGTCCACGTTGCCTGTGGACAGGCGGCTGCGCTTGTCTGTGATAACGCCCCCTGCCGTCTTAAACACACGTTCAGACAATACACTGGCTGCAGGGCAGGCCAGCACCTCCAAGGCATAAAGGGCAAGCTCAGGCCATGTGCCCAATATCCAGACCCAGAAGTTGAATGGGGCAGACCCATCAGTCAGAACGTGTAGGCGTGTGCACACGTACTGTTCCACCATGTTGCTGAAATGCTGCCTCCTGCTAAGACGTTCCATATCAGCTGGTGGTGCTGGTTGTTGTGGCATGCTGACATAGCTTTTCCACATTTCGGCCATGCTAACCCTGCCTTCTGAGGTGCTGGCGGTGCCCCAGCTGCATTGGCGACCTCTGCCTTCGCCTTGTGCTTCCACTGAGCCCCCGTGTCAGTTGGGAATGCCCTCAGCAGCGCGTCTACCAGCGTGCGCTTGTAGTCGCACATCTTATGAACAAGCTCCAGTGAGGGAATTAAGGGCGGCACGTTGTCCTTGTAACGGGGATCCAGCAGGGTGGCCACCCAGTAAACAGCACAAGTTAGAATGTGGGCAACTCGGCAGTCGTTGCGCAGGCACTTTGGTGACTCTAGATAACCTCGGGCCGATCGCACGTCCCCGTTACGGCGACGACGCATTCGGATGTCTGCCCTATCAACTTCCTCTGGTACTTTTTGCGCCTACCATGGTGACCACGGGTAACGGAGAATCAGGGTTCGATTCCAGAGAGGGAGCCTGAGAAACAGCTACCACATCCAAGGAAGGCAGCAGGTGCGCAAACTACCCACTCCCGACGCGGGGAGGTAGTGACGAAAAATAACAATACAGGACTCTTTCCTTTAACGAGGATCTATTGGAGGGCAAGTGTGGTGCAGAGCGACTGACCCATGTGTGCTGCAGCTGAAACTCCACTATCGCCTGCTGCTGCTCGCACAGTCTCTCCAGCATGTGCAAGGTGGAGTTCGTCGCATATGAGGCGGTGAGCGGGAAGGCCGAAGTTACGCTGCAGCGCCAACAGGCGAGCAGCAGCAGGCAGGGTGAGAACGCCGAAAGCGCGCACAGCCGCTACAGTGAAACTGCGAAAGGCTCATTAAATCAGTTATGGTTCCTTTGATCGCTCCATCTGTTACTTGGATAACTGGTAATTCTAGCGTGACCGATGTAGTAAATTCGAATCAAAGTTCCATTTGCAAAAAAAAATTCTCGCCCATCTTCTGTGGGTTATTGCATTTTTAAGATGTAGACTTATTGTATCGCATTAGCCATGCACAGGTAGATTGTCTGGCACGTTGTTTTGGTGTTTGGTTTTTAACTTTGTAGTTGTGTCTTTACACAATATAGAAATGTAGATTAATGCTTCTGTATATGAAGCGATCACAATAACACTTATTGTTCACTTTTTTTTTTTAAATCAAGCTAAACAAAAATTGGTAATTAACAATATGACATCTGAAAAGCACATGAAAGGATGCTGTATGATTTAAAAAAGAGAACACACTGCATGAAGGTCCTATTCACTAGAGTGTGTAGTCATAAATGTAACCAGTAAAACTTTGTTTTTACAGCCACTGGTTGGCCCATACATATTTTAAAACTTGTTTAATTTTATTATAGCATCACTTGTAGTCTTGTTTTTAACTTGTCTATAATACATATTTTTGTTTGACACGTGTGTTTTTTCATTGATTATTGAATTTTAATGGTCTAAGATAATCAACATGACTATTTGACTCTCAGATATGAAGTGCACCGCAGGCCGCAAATGTACTATTTAGCACAAAAAAGTGTGATTTTTGAAACCAACAATGTAACAGTAGTATTTAAGGGTTTTATTAGACTGCAAGAAATGCAGTACGCAAATGTACTATTTAGCACCCAAAAAATTGCAGTATTTAAAAATGCCTAGATGTTGCCCACTGAGCTACCAGAACAGGATTAAAGTAATGTGCCTGGCACACATGCAGTTGCAAGTAGGCATGTGCATGGGGAAAATTTTCGGTTCGGTTCAGCATTCCGAAATTCGGGACTTTTGCAATTCGGCACTTCAACACTTCGGAACTTCGGCAATTCAGCATTTCGACACTTCGGAAATTCGACACTTGGGCATTTCGGAACTTCGGCATTTCG